>NW_026938344.1:0-11557 GCF_032062105.1 Saccostrea cuccullata
TTTTGGTTTTTTAAGTCGTCAAGAAACGTCTCGTCGTCACTTCCGGCCAAACCGGAAGTAGTCGAAAAACGCGTATTTTTGCCGTTCTTGACAAGTTTTTTGGTAACAAATGTCTCTAGAAGCATAAAAATTGATTTTTCGTACGTCATCGTCACCTCCGGTCAAACCGGAAGTACCAAAAAATTGCTTATTTTTGCATTAATTAACATAGCGTTAGAGGATTCAAACCATTTTAGGCGTTATTTCTCATTTTTGTTAAAAAATTAATGCTACTTCCGGTCGAACAGGACGGAAGACCTACTCGTTGCTTTGCAACTAGCTTTGCTCTAGTTTTCTTACCGATTTTGTGCACGCGAGTTCTCGGAAACGGCAGGATGGATTTTCATGAAACTTTCAGGTCTGATAGAACATCAAAAAATCTAGAAATAATTTTTTTATTTTGATGACGTCACTTCCGGTTCGGAGATTTTCTCGATTTTGTCATTTTTAGAGGGTCACTTTGTCCGGCAATGTTCTCAAAAACCGTTGAAGATAGAAGTATGAAATTTTCAGTGATGATAGAGCAACCTTTGGAGATGTGAATTGAGTATATCATTATTACTGGAAGTAGGAAGCGCCGACGCCCGCTATGGCGCAAAAATAGTCCTATCAAGAATTTCAAAATTTCTCACACCTTTTCTTCGATATCTTTTTACCTGAAAATATTTTGTGAAAACATATAGAAAAAAAGAAGTGTAGAATTTCAAGATCTTTCAAATGATATCTGAAAAAAGGGCTGGCCCCTAAATTTAAGGGCCTAGAGGGGCCGAAAGTTTTTTCTTTATATCTCAAAACGTATTGAGAATTTGTAATACATCAAAGAAGCAAAGTTGTTCAAAATGACAAGCTTTATCTAATGGGGTCGTCAAAATACGTCCAGTAACGTCACTTCCGGTCAAACCGGAAGTAGTAAAAAATTGCATATTTTTGCTGTTCTTGACAGGTTTATGGATATCATATGTCACTGGGAGCATAAAAATCAATTTTCCGTCCGTCGTCGTCACTTCCGGTTACACCGGAAGTAGCAAAAAATGGCTAAGTTTTGCAATAATTAACATAGATTAGGAGGGTTAAACCATTTTTGGACTTCATTACTCATTTTTTTAAATTAAAGTTACTTCCGGTCAAACAGGACGGAAGACCTACTCGTTGCTTTGCAACGAGCTCGGCTCTAGTTAGGGTCTTCCGCTTCCTTCGGAAGACCCTACTGTTATTCTACTGTTTCTTATTATTATTTTATTTTTTTTTCCCGCTCGATTTTTGACAGGCGATTTCTCAAAGACCTTTGGACTGATTTTTATGAAACTTTCAGGTTAGATACCTTGTAATTAAACCTATTTACACCTGTTTTCAATTTTTTGATGCATGCCTTTAATTGTGAGTTATTGCCCTTTAATTGATAATTTTGATGTCTCGTGTCCACTAATAATCTCAAGAACGACATAGGATATTACATGAAAGTCGGAGAACTTGTAGCCAATACATTGTAGATGTGCATAACGATAAAATTATAAGCTGATTTTCTAAAGTTTGGAAGCTATAAAACGGCAATTTTTAGTAATTTTTTTTCCATGAAATTTTGCTTCTTTTTGTATAATAACTTTTGAACCGAGAATAATTTGGTAAGAAATATAGAACAAAAGTTGTGTGTAATTACGAGAGCTTTCATATTAGATCAATGAAAAGGGGCTGGCCCCTATAATTAGGGGTTAATAGCTCATACACGTTTTTTTCTTATAGCTAAAAATATTGGTATATTATAAAAAAAGTTTGACTGAAATAATTTCGAACTGATTAAATCTTGTCGTTTGATATAAAAAGAAATAAACTTCAAGCTATATTTATTAGTTTTTTATAAAACAAATATGTGAGAAACCTTACAAGAACAAGTTGTTTTCTATAGCCTAGCCTTTACTGGGCATAGTTTTAGTTGATGCATCTGAAAGATATTGTTTTGATTCGGTGTTTCTCTGTTTTCTTTTTATTCAAATAATTAATATAATGTGATGATGTACACAGCAATAAGTAAAATCAAAATATTTCTGCATTAGTTTAGAGGAAGTCTTTTCGGGGCCTCTTGTTTGTAAACAACGCCCGGCATTGTGGGAAATGGGAAGGTACTAAAGACCTGATATACTAAAAACCTTATTTGACCTGATTCAAAATCGTCAGTAAATATTCCAAACAAACGAATTTTTGTATAGCATTATGCATCAAAGTCATAAAGTATTTAAATAAGTATTTGAAACTACTCAATATTGTCATTTAATCTAAAATAAAAACATCAGGTAAATATCAGGTCTTTCGTATATCCGGTTATTAGTGTGTCCCAAAAGTCGGACACATGTTTACAAACTGAAAGTTGGAAACAAGTTTGGCTTTCCAGAAAGCCTGAAATGTCATCTCTTTGGTATCAATAATGTCAAAGAAATAAAACAGAAAGGGAAATATTTTAATGCAATGAATATATGGATTATTACACCTGAAGTTCCCAAATGACTTATTCAGCAAACTCCACAGTAAAGTACGCAGTTTCTTTTGGCCGCAATATATTAATGGAAAGCATGGACGTCTGCGAGAGAACCCAAGGCGATTTTCGGTGAAATTTCATTCTAGCGGTCTTTGTGCTTCTGGGTGTTTACAATTTACTTAATTTCAAATACTTTCCTTGAACTATATTTTCTTAACACAATACGGAATTATCAACAATAATTATCATTCATTTAAAAGCAGCTAATCATTAAAGTTTGACAGGAATTAATTTAATAAATCTAATTACAGACTAAAAAATTTACATAAAATTAGCGTTTACCACTCTTCATTCATTTTTTGCAGAATCTAATTGTAAGCTTGTTATTTTGTGCGAGAACCAGTTTTCCCTTCGCGTCAACAAATCTATATATAGAAACACGTCATTGTTAATTCTCCTTGTGTGGCTTACCAATTTAATAAGGCATAGTATTGAGGATCAATATATATATACGACACACCAAAACTATAGATATTTATAAGCATCGTACTTCTTTTTGTCATCTCCCTCGGGAGATGACACATTAAGATTGTATGCCGGAAGCGAAGTCCTAGTGTAAGCCTCCATTAATCTTTCGGGAATCCTCGAGTTTTACAATATCTCAAGTGAGAATCTACACAAGGAGTTCCAAGTAGCATGTAAACTGGTTTCCTTTTAGAAGAACTAGCTAAGAAGTGTGTGATCTACTTTCGGTTTAGGCCTATTTGAAGAAAGCCAAGGAAAAATTAGAAAAGAAGTACGATGCTTATTGTATTGTTAACGATATTCCGGAACTTTTAGAGTCGGACATTATTTTTCATTGTTTACAGTCAACGGAAGTTTGTTTTGTTTACCTCGTGGATAGACGATCCTGTGTTTGTGACATTATAGCTCAGTAATATTAATTTTGGATCCATCAATGTGTAAGTAGACACTGTTTTTGTGACTAACGCGAAGTGCGGACCAATGATTATTGTGATTATTGTGTTGTTAAACTATACAGTGACATTCAGTATAACCCACGCTGCTCTGAAAAATCTACGGAACGACGTTATCATCATAATGTGATTATATTTTGTTTTATTTTAAAGTCAGGTTGAAACATTGGAATAAATCGTTACAACAGATGGTTTAATTTGTTACTGAGCCATACATTTCAACACATTGGAGAACATGGGAGAGGAAATTGGAAGATGTTACGGAAAAAGCGAAGTACTGCAAAGGGAAGGTTCCAAAAAATTTTGGACCCCTTTTTGGGAGAAAATTCAGGATGAAGAGGAATCAGATATTGTCAAACAGATGCTCAGTGATTTGGAACAGTCATATAAAGATATGGAAGTACGACATAGTGAGTACCTAGAAACTTTGATTCAGATGATGAAAATATAAACCAAAGATGGACGAAGCAAACCATGATATAAACATTTTAACAAAGAGCTGTGTAAGGCCAGGTCCCTTTGTCTCAAATTAACTACCAAGAAAATCACATCGCAAGAGAAATGCGTGAAAGAATGCGTGAAAGAACAATCCCTGAAAGTGAAAAAATTAGACCCGCCACACTTCAGCGGCAAGATTCGAAATTACCCGATTTTTAAAGTCGACTATTTTACTCACATGATTCCAAAAAGGAAAAAGATCCCTTTGCTTTAAGAATTCCTTATCTGGAGAGCCTTTTGAAATTATAAAGGGATAGATAATGACTTTGAGGAAATGTTTAAACGTCTTGATCTGAAGTAGGAAGCCAAAAGTTGGCGGACACCGTTCGGCCGACATAAGGGCATTGAAGGCAGTTCCTGAGGGGAGACAGCACAAAGTTTACAGAAATGGTGGAGATAGTGGAGGGATGTTGGTTGTTTCTAAGGGGAGGGGTTTTGGGAAAAAAGAAATGGACAATGCCACCATGATCAGTGAGATTGAGAAATTATTACCCTCTATCCAGAAGAAGAATGGGCTTTGCTGAAACTTAGACTGAAGTCTACAACGTTTTCTGATTTGTTGAGATTCCTTTTGGATGAAAGAGCTGCAATTGAATATATGACTTCGGATATTCGAGAAAGTAATAATGCCAGTGTTTCTCGAAAAGGAAAAATCCATAATATTACCAGCTCACAAAAAAAATGAGAAATTTGACGATTCTTTTGTTAATGTTATACAGATCAAATCAGCAAAATGAACAGAAAATGCAACAGGTGATTGAAGGATTAGCACAAGTGACAGATGGCTTCTTAATGGAAAACAGAGGGAGCAATACACGATGCTTCCAGAAATGATGTCTCTTTCAGGAAAAAATGTTGGTATCATGAGACTGACAATCATTCTATTGGGGACTGTACCGGTTTTTCTGCTCTTGATGGAAAAACAAAGATGGAGTTGCTGAAACAAATGGTGCTTGTTTTAGTTGCCTGAAAAGTGGACATCTATCAAAAAGATGTAATTATAGAAAGCCCTGTGAAATCACAGTTTTTCGTCAACAAAAATGGGGCAGATTTCATCATCCTTTCTTACAGGGGGTGAAGGAACGCGAGCGCACACCATCACAGTGTAAACATTGTTAACGAAGAGCAGGGAAAGAAGGGAGTCATTCTCATGATCAGCAAAATAAGAGTGGTAATATCCCATTGACCACCTTATGGGATCCTGGTGTAAATTTCTCTTTTAACTTTTGAATCCGCTAGGAAGCTTGGACTAAGGGGGCGTGAAGTGACATTATCAGTGACGAAGGTGGGAAACACATCTGAGTGTATTCAAAGCAAAGAATACTTACTGCCACTGACAGACTTTTGGAAAGGGTGGAAAAAGTATATGGAATGAACAAAATTACAGCAGATATTTCAAAGGTGGATGTTCATGGAGTTGTGAAATTCTTTAAAGGGTTTAAAAAGAGGGAAATAGTGAGACCAGAAGGAAAAGTGGACCTGCTGATAGGAGCTGATTGCTGCATCTTATTGCCTGAGAAAATTGATCAAATTGGAAATCTTCAATTGATGCGAAATCAATTTGGATACTGCATTAGAGGAAGTCACGCCAAGTTACACGTACCTGTTACAACGGAGTCAAATCTTGTGTGCATTCACCATACTTCTGGAAGGATAATCGAACCAATACGGTTAAACCATGAGAGCCTTAAGAATGCTGTTGACAATTTTTTCGACATAGAAGGCCTGGGAACGCATTGTGTACCAAAGTGTGGAAGTTGCAGGTCGGGAAGTGTCCACCGGGAAATGGAAGCTACACATTGAAGGAGGAACGAGAGTTACATCTTATAAAGGAGGGACTTCAGTATGATGAAGTGGGCAAGAACTGGACTACTACGTACCCTTGGATTAAGGATCCAAAGTCTCTCCCCAACAATATCAATGCAGCGGTATGTCGGTTGAAATGCACGGAAAGGCGCTTAGAAAAGGCTGGACAAGAGTACAGTGAAGCATATGGTGACCAGATTGCGGATATGGTGCAGAGAAGCGTTGCAAGAAAATTAACGGCTGAAGAGGTGCAAAGGTATGAAACCTACCCAACTTTCCCCCCATGAAGTTTTAAAACCAAATTCCAAGACTACACCAGTGCGGATCGTATTCGATTCATCGTCCTCGTACATGGGTCATGTTTTGAATGATTACTGGGAAAAGGGGGCCCAAAAGTTCTGAACGACCTTTTGGGTTTTATCAGATTTAGGCAAAGAAAAATTGCAATTGCTGAAGATATCACGAAGATGTACAACGCAATCAAACTGTCGGAAAGAGATCAGGACACACACAGATTTGTCTGGGGGGACTTGCAGTAACGACCCCCTGATCATTATGTCTTAATGTCAGTCACATTTGGAGAAAAACCCCGGAGCAATCTCTACCATGGCCTTGCGAATGACAGCAGAAATGAATGGGGAAGTATCCAAAGGCAGTAATTGTTATAAAAAAAGTTAGGGGAATTTATCATTCGGGAAACTGTTTGTGAAGCCAAGGAAATAATTCTGAACACTGAAAGACTTTTAAGCTGGGGGGTTTCATGTAAAACACTGGATTGTTTCTGGTGATCAAGATGACCACTTTGCAGGATTGAATGTGTTATGTGCCGAGCAGGAAAACATTCTTGGAATGATTTGGTTACCCAAAGATGATGTCTGGATGTTCAAGGCAAAACTGAACTTTTCGCCAAAAAGACGTGGAAAGCATACAGAGGATGATATCGAGGATGGACAAAATCAATTCCGGACAGTCTAACTCGCAAGATGGTTCTAAGTCAGGTTGCAGGCATATATGATCCTCTTGGACTGGTTGCTCCATATGTATTGTCTGCAAAAATTCTCATGAGGACCATGTGTTCCAAAGAAAATCAAATTGGATGGGATGAGCCTATGAGTGAAGATATGAGGGCTAAGTGGGTTCAGTTCTTTACAGGATTTTATGATTTGCAGAATTTAACATTCAAAAGATGCCTTATGCCGGAAAACACAGAAAGTGATCCAATGCTTGTTATATTTTCGGATGGAAGTCAGCAAGCCTACGGTGCATGTGCCTACATCAGATGGCATACCGAAGATGACAAATACACATCGAGCCTAGTGATAGCAAAGAATCAATTGCACCAGCAAAGCAGTTGTCTACCCCTCGTCTTGAACTCTGTGGAGCAGTGCTTGCATCTAGGCTGCGTCAAAAACTAGAACAAAATGAATTTCAAATTCAGTAAGATTGTGCATATTGTCGACTCCATGATTGTAAGAGCGCAAATACAGCGGGGGTTATGGCTTTGGGACATTTGTGGCAACACGTGTTGCTGAAATACAAAGTACATCTATCCCACTGAGTGGTGGTGGGTTCAAGGAGATCAGAACCCTGCCGACTGACTACAAGGGTTGCAGTAGCAAGTGCTTTAGGGACTGACTCTAAATGGAAAACGGGCCAGATTTTCTGAGAACTCCATTTGAATTTTGACCAATAAGTCAAGAAAATACCATAGACAGCGATCAGATACCTGATATTATTGGGGTGACAATGTCAATCACTTCTGAGAATCGTTCTTCCCATGGATGTGCTGTTATAGATATAGAGCGGTTTGCCAGTCTGAAGAAACTTTTGGGTTTCCAGCATGGTTTTAGCCATTGTGAAATGGAAAACATTTAGAGGTATTTGTAGCAAGATCACTTCAGGGACATCTGTGGAAGCAGAAAGGAGTTGGGTTAAGCACGCGCAGGAAAATTAAAATGATTGCATGAAGAAATTTCAAAGACTTGGGCCATTCATCAATCAAGATGGGGTTGTTTGCGTTGGACAGCGCATGGCTGAATGGATCAAACAATCATGGAACCAGAGAGAATTCTCTTTGCTGCCAAGAAAGGGTCAGTTTACGGAGTTAGTTGTGCGCAGTGTTCATGATGAAGATCAGCAGGATTGGAGGTGACGTTAGCAAAAATCAGAAGCAGATACTGGATTCCCCGGGGTTCGAAAAATCATTAGACGAGTCAAGGATAACTGTGTTGTGTGCAGAAAGCGGGATAAATAACAATACAACAACAGATGGGTGTTTTACCTTCATTCCGACTGAATCCAGCACCTCCATTTTATAACTGTGCCGTTGATATGTTTGGATCATATACCATACGTGACACAGTCAAAAGACGAAAACATGGAAAGGCATATGGGGTATTGTTTAATTGCCTCAATTGCAGGGCTGTGTACATCGATTTAGCGGAAGGTTACGACACAGGAAGTTTCCATGTTGTATTCAGGAGATTTGTATCACTTCGTGGCAATCCAAAGCGAATGATTTCTGATGCAGGCACACAGCTAGTAGCTGCAGGCAAGGAATTGGATAATTTAATAGAAGGAAGTCATCAAATCTGGGAGCTCCATGGGGGAATGGTTGTAGTGAATCCTTAATCAAGTCTGTGAAGCGATGTCTGCAAATTGCTGTTGGGGATTCAATTTTAACGTTTTCAGAGTTGCAAACTGTGTTGTTTGAAGCTGCAAATTTAATAAATGAGCGACCTATCGGGACCAAAGGGGTGTGACCCAAAAGAAGGAAATACTTATGCCCGAATGATTTGCTGTTAGGGAATCCACAGTTCGAGTTCCTCAGATGCAAATAGAAGAAAATTGCAATCCACGCTGAGATGGAAATTCATTCAACAGCTGGTTGATACCTTTTGGAAAAGATGGATTGAGATTCTTTCCCCCCTTTTTTCAGACAGAAGTGGCATACAACAGGGAAATCTGAAGCAGGGTGACTTTGTTAGTCCAGGCAAACAATTCGTGGAAAGTGGAAACTTGCTCAAGTTGCCGAGGCAGAGCCTGGAAAACGGAAAAGTACGAGACTCACAGTGCATACAAGAACGTGGGACCAGGTGCAAGGTATGACGGGTGTACTGACACTGTCATTCGCAGATCTGTTCATAGACTTGTAGTTATACTGCCAGTGGATGAATGTGATTAGTTGTGAACTTGCCAAGAAACGTGGGGGGAGTATATCGTTAACGATATTCCGGAACTTTTAGAGTCGGACATTATTTTTCATTGTTTACAGTCAACGGAAGTTTGTTTTGCTTACCCGTGGATAGACGATCCTGTGTTTGTGACATTATAGCTCAGTTATATTAATTTTGGATCCATCAATGTGTAAGTAGACACTGTTTTTGTGACTAACCAAGGGGGCCAATGATTATTGTGATTATTGTGTTGTTAAACTATACAGTGGCATTCAGTATAACCCACGCTGCTCTGAAAAATTACGGAACGACGTTATCATCATAATGTGATTATATTTTGTTTTATTTTAAATTCAGGTTGAAACATTGGAATAAATCATTACAACAGATGGTTTAATTTGTTACTGAGCCATACACTTATAAATATCTATAGTTTTGGTGTGTTGTATCTATATATATTGAAACTCAAAACTGAGGCCACCCCAGGATCACCGACTGTCAGTTTGATGATGATGCGATTTTCCCCTAAATATAAATTTAGATGTAAACAATGAGCGCTAAAGAGGCTTTATTATTCAGAAAGAAAACAAGCTGCACAGAAATCATATGAGAGTCCGACACAAATCGCCTGGGTGCACTGTACATGTATGTTCTCATGCATTGTCTTCTTGGCTATTACGTAAATGATGGTCAGAACTTGATAGTCTCCTAACTAGGTCAGCGCGTGTGTAAAGATCCTCTGTGGCTTACGCGTGGATCCAAGAATTCAGAGATAAACAGCATCAAATTTAAAACATTCATATAAGTAATCGCATTAACTGATGTGGACTGATAGTACATGAAAACTCTAATATTTTGGTTCATTAGTCATTCTATAAAATTGTAGCCATTTTTTTTAAAAATAATACAAGTCTGATTAAGCGATCGAATGTATAAAGAGTAAATTAAAAAAACTTCAGAAATTAGAAGCACATATTATAAGCGGATACATTGATGTCAATAAAAAACTACATACATTGGAAGATTAAAGATCACAAAGAATCATTATGTGTATTTTCTTGCATGTCTAATTCTATTCTTTTTTAAGGAGTTTTCATATTTTTAATTAATTAAAGAACTTGCAATTTATCATTTTCTTAATGCAGTTTTAATAATTGCATTAATGGCAATAAAGACATCAAATCATTTTCTCCTATATTATTGAAATGAGGCCAAAATTATAATTAAACAGAATTGTTTAAGTTTAGTATGCAGAAAAAAAGTTTACTCTCGTAAGTTCGGAATTTCCAAATGAGGACTCTTTCCAGATAATTTGAAAATACTTAATTTTGGTAGAGAGCATTTAAATGTTATTACTTGCCTAATTTTAAAAGCACGTATGCGTTATTTCTTTGGATAAGCTAAGTGTGTATAAAACGAAGGTTTCATATTTTAAGACTTATGTGCTTTGCAAGTTAATGACGTTGATCATGCTGGTGGCAGTTTTCACTATCTTGTGCTTTATTTTGACAGTACCGTGTGCATGTGCTTATATTTTATAAAGCGTTTATTAACAGGTGGATCCAGAAGTCTTGAAAAAGGTAGGGTCCCACCGTCACACCAAAAACTGAATTACCGGTATTAAATCTTATGGATATTTTAGACATAAAATTTTACAAGATACAAATGACATTCATAAAGTGACAAATAATTTCCATATGAAAGATTTCTTTTTCAAAAACATTATTTTATTATCAATAGTTCGGTGTGAAATGCTTTCGGAACATATGAATAATGATATTATTCAGATGCATGTAATTTAGGAAAATCGAATCTACAAAGCTGTGCCCTAGCTCTTTTAACCCTGTATTGTTGTAATTGTTCACTGCACCCCCCCCCCCCGTCCACACTGTTTGTTGAAGTATAGTCATGTACTTCCCCCCAAAAGTTAAAATATTTCCTTCCTATCCACAACATAGGATTTTGGAGTTTGATCATTACTTTTTTTCCCAATCTAAAATTGTTCATGTAAACTGCCACTCCCCATCCCTAGAGGAATAGAAAAATCTGTAATAACTAGAAAAAAAAGTTACACTTTGCTGTTTATTCTTTGACAGTAATGAAGCCAAAGAGATGACATTTCAGGCTTTCTAGAAAGCCAAACTTGTCTAAATTTTCCTTGGCTTTCAAATAGGCCTAAACCGAAAGTAGATCACACACTCCTAAGCTAGTTCTTCTAAAAGAAAACCAGTTTACAGGCTATTTGGAACTCAGTAAAACGTCAAGGGCTCCGAAAGATTAATGGAAGCTTACACTAGGACTTCACTTCCGGCATACAATCTTAATGTGTCATCTCCCGAGGGAGATGACAATCATGTGAAGTTGAGCATTTCTTACCACACAAGCCACAGGCCTATGTAGACATGTACGCACATTTAATCTGCAGCTACGAAGTACTTTTCAATCCTTGGAGCATTATTTTCAGCAGAATTATCCGATTTATAAATTTTTGTGTGAATTGTTTACGGGGAAAATTTGACTGTTACATTAAAAAGCTGAGCACTCTTGACTCTGATTCGTGGTTCCCAGTGATAAATGTTCGAGTGATGAAA
>NW_026938345.1:0-116617 GCF_032062105.1 Saccostrea cuccullata
ATTTTGTTAAAAAAACATTAAACATTCTGACTGTCCATTTAAGTAGTCTTAGGTTGATATGAAAAGGGCGCTTGACTTTTTGATTGAAGATCTATGTAGATTTTGGAGATAAAGTCTTCTTATTATTGAAAATCGGAGGTCTTATTTGCACCATTTCATTAGTCGACCTATCTTTGTATTGATGTCATTCTATTTTTTTTAAACCTATACACAAGAAGAATAAATCAAATGTTGTAGTTTCCAACCAAACAACTAGATAAATATTCTTTTCTTTTAAATCTTTTATTTTAAATTTCATACATACATTGATCTAACATATATCTTTCAAATCAAAATTAAAAATACTACAAATAATAAAAATCATGACACATTTGTTTGAAATCTATATATTCAACTGAAAAAAATTGTCCTTGCTTATTTCAATTTGTTTCTGTGATATATAGCTCGACTGAGCTAAATGACCACTGCTCCTGAGTCGCAAGGTTAGGAGTCGATCCTTACGTTGCGGGTTCGAATTCCACTGTTGGACGTAGAGACCGGTCCTTCCTATGAGACCTTAGAAACAGAGGTCTCCTGTTGCAGTGGGCACTGGCACAAAAAAGATGCTTCACTGCTCAAATACCCCAAGTGCCGAGCATACGACAAGATTTGCAGCTCTCCCCCGGCAAGTGTGGCGTCTGCATAAGTGTTGACGTCTCCATATGAGTGAAAATTTCTCTGGAGTGACGTGAAACAACAATCAATCAGTCGTTCATTTTGAGAACCATTGCATGACAGCATCAGCATAATTTGTCAATTACAGTTTTTCTCACAGTGATTCTGCTTCTTCAACACTGTAAAAATCTTCTCAAGACCAACAAGGTCATGATAGGTCTAACTTACAAGCTTAGTTCTTTGTCACTATCTTAAAAACTAAGGAGGAACTACAACATAGGATCTACATTATTCTTTGAAAAAGAGATATACAATATCTTCAAAACGGGACTTTCTTGTTAGCATAGTGATTTATCAACCTCTTGAAGGAATATTAAATATAAAACCAAATGAATTATGAAAAGAAAATTTCAGAATGATAGCCAAAGTTAAGGTTAAATGGAAAATTCCACTGTACGTCCTAAGCAAAACCATTCATAGAAATGTGAATGTACGCATTATTAAAACAAAATATTGATTGAACATTAAAATAAACATCAAAAACAACAAATATAAAACAAAATCGCACAGAATTGCTGCCAAAGATCACAATAAACAATTTTAAAAAATAATATTTAATTTTCAATTTGTTCTTAGTAATATATAACGATTTCTTTCAATACTTGTATATATCCGTTTTAATGATGTTTGAAGAGATTCATTATTCAACAGCACAAATAAAAAGTAAGATGTTGCTAATTTCTATTTCTCTTTAAGAGGAAATACAGACAGATGGGATATATATTGAGCATCACTTCAGACTTTATCTTGGGCGGGCTTAATACCATTATCAAATATCAACAAAAAAAAAATATTTGCACTATGGATAATCTGCTAGAAGATGTTATTAAATACATATAAACCCCTGGATAAGATATGCTGATAGAATGATATGAAATATTTCAAAATTATTTATTTGCAAATTTATAACCAATAAAATATGTTTTTGAAGCAGGATTTTTTTTGGTTCTGCATATACTCATGCTTTTCAGACAAGTATTTAACATTAGCCAAAGAAAAAGAATATACAGGGGTGTCTCCTTCATAATTTTATTTTTAAAAAACCCTTAAAAATTAACATTGTATTAATATAAGTTTTTTTCTAATGTTGTATGTTTTACAGTCGTAAGTAATTGCATTAATCATATTGAATTTTTTCACAGAAAAATAGCCCTTTAGTGTCAGCCTAGACGAATTAAGAATCTTGAATAAATTTATTTTGTTTATTTCATTGGATAAAATTGTAAATTACAGAATTCAAACTATATCTCTTTATAGAAAATGTTTTTTTTTAATTAGTTACAATTTTGATCACATGCTTCTTTTTTCAAATCTCAACATATATATTTTTTTACATCAACAAAAATATTAACAATATAAGAATAAAAAGATATATCTATAAAAATCAGAATCACTTCAAGCAAATGAAATACAAATATGGAATGATGTTAATTGATAACCTTGATCGTCTTGACCCATGTGTGTACATATGGACGTTTATCAGCTTCTACAATCGAACACGCCGCTTAAGTAAATAGAAAAGAGATTTAGTATAACTTCCTGTAGAGCCAAGCCATAAGGTTCAATAAAAAATCTTAAGATGAAAACCATCAGATTTGTTACAATTTGGATTGCGGGGATTCTTTTATACATTGGTAAGAGACCAAATAACATTTCGTGAGAGTTTTGGGCTTGGTTGTAATTTTGATATTATAATTTCACTTTGAAAGGGAAAAATCAATTTCTCAATTTTTTCTCAAATTTTCACAGAAAAAATGTAGATACATGTATATATTCTTCACCCATGAAATTTCATTGCAGAGAATGATCCTTTTTTTTAAGTGATGTACAAGCAATTATTAAAAAATCAAAGTATTTTCTGTTAGTGATATATATACCGGTACATTTTGAATTCGTAAAGAAGAATGGAGACAATAATAGAATTAGAAATCTAAACGATTCAATACATGTGAGTACCGAGACTTAATACATATATGCTGTCAATTGGTTGGCGGACGTCGCCAAGTTCACACAGTAAGACAGCATAACGTTATCTGAAAAAATCTGAAATATCTGAGATCTGTTATAGTCAAACGTTTTTGATGATAGACAATGGATTGAGTGGGCACACAGGCGTCAAAGAAACATTGGATTGAAATTCAAGATTGAAATCCACCAAAATTTTTATAGGAAAACTTATTATGTCTTAAGACACAATTTCAAGTCCAAAATAGTTTGCAATCCAATATTTATAAGACGTCCAAATTTTATAAAGAAGATGTAGATATCTTTTTTCAGAAGCAGTCCATTGATGGTGGGGAGGTGGAATTCATTTCTAATTATATGCCTACAAAAAATAAGAAAAACCTGTGTATTTATTTCACTATGACCAGAGATGTTGCTTCTGCTTCAAAAATACAATCGACAAGCAATGAATAGGAGGGGTGCTGTCGAATTTCAGAAACTTTGATTTTCAGCTTATTATATAATCTATCCCTATCTCCTGACCCCCGCCTGAATTAAATTGTAGTTATATCATTATTATCTTTTAAAAAAAATATATAAATTCATACATATATATTTCCAATCAAGTCAGTTAATAAAAACTCATTTATTTTTATATTTCTCACACACCCCTCTCTCTCTCATGATTTGTAGCGAAGATCCAAAAATTTCTTTTAGTCTTTTCAACTCTTGAGTAAACAACCTAAATATTAATTTGTGAACTGATATCAAGGATCAGCAATTACTTTAGTTTATAATAACGAGAACGAAAGACATAAATATTCCACTTTCTTCTGTGAAATCCATGTTTGGGAATCTTAATCTTTGTTCGGGTTGCTATTGTGTTTTTGTTTTTTAACTAAAAGCGTTCATGTAATTTTTTAAAAATCTAATTTAGAAGTGGAAAGTGCCAGTACAACTACAGTTAAAACAACTCAGATGCTAATGTCTAATTCTGCCACGAATATCACTACAACACTGAGTCCGACAACCGAACAAGCACAGTCAACCAATAAATCAGAGACAATATCGTCACAACTACCATCTGAAACACCGCCATCAACATTAATTCAATCAAAAACTACAATCAAAACAACAACGACAACACAATCCAAATCTACCAACGCACCAACATCCACCTACTTGTTGATTCCAAACACAAATGAAGCATCACCAATTGCAGAAACATCATCAACAACTATAAAAAGAAACACAACGGCACAATCATCAAAAAATAATGACAAAAAATCAACCTCGGCAACTTCATCTACACAAACATCAAGAATACAATCACCAACAACCACATCGACTCGAATTTTAACAACCCCAGCAACACAAACACCATCAACCGAATCACCAAGAACCTTTAAAATACTAGAACCAACAACCAAGACACCCACAAGCACAAGACAAGATTTAACAACATCTCAATCACCAAATATGACAACAACACTCGACACAATTTCAGGCAAAACTCCAACAACCAAGACAACAACCAGAACAAGCGAAACACAAATAAACACAATAGAATAAAAAACAACGACAGACTTAACAAATAAACTAACAAGCTCAGAAACACCAACAACAATGGAATCATCAAAACCAATAATGACACAAGATTCATTAACCAAAAAACCCATTACTTCAACAAAAGAATTAACAACAACCGAGAAATCAACAACGATAACAATAGTAGATTCAAGTTTAAGTAAATCACCAATAACCAGGACAACAAAAACAGAAACAGGAAAAAGCGAAACACCAATAAATAAAATAGAATCAGAAGTAACCACAGAATTAACTGAAGAATTTACCACCTCGGCAACACAAACATTAACGACTGACTCTTCAACATCCAAGGCAATACACAGATCAATATCAACTGAAGAACGATCAAACGGATCAGTACAAACCTCAGCAACCTAATCAGCAACAGTATTAAAAACACCAGAATCAACCGGATCAGTACAAACTTCAACAACCGTATCAGCAACAGTCTTAAAAACACCAGAATCAACCGGATCAGTACAAACCTCAACAACCAAATCAGCAACAGTATTAAAAACACCAGAATCAACCGTATCAGTACAAACCTCAACAACCGAATCAGCAACAGTATTAAAAACACCAGAATCAACTGGATCAGTACAAACCTCAACAACCGAATCAGCAACGGTCTTAAAAACACCAGAATCAACCGGATCAGTACAAACCTCAACAACCGAATCAACAACGGTCTTAAAAACACCAACAATCACAACATGCGAAACAACAACAACTGAAAAACCAACAACAACAGAAGATTTAAATTTTAACAAAACTCCGACAACTAGGACAACAAATTCAAAAATAAGAACAAGCCAAGCATCAACAAACACAATTAAATTAGAAACAACACTTATTGGGGAAGACACATCAACACCAAAACATGCAACAACGATTGAGACAACAGAATCCAATTCAATACGACCGTCAACAATAACTGAAACACCAGTAGCCACATCTTCACAAACAACAACAACTGAACCTCAAGCAGCTACAATATCAAAACAACCAAAAGCAACTGATCATGAATCATCAAAAACAATAATTACGTCATCACCATTAAAATATTTAAAACCAACGACAGTAACAAAACCATTCACATCAACTGAAGCACCGATGACCCCTCAAACTCGACAGTCAACACCAATTGAAATATCGGTTGATATTACAACAATGAAAAGACAAATTAGTACAACAACACTGCAACCAAAGACCGAAACTCTCTCTACAACCGAAACACAGAACACAACAACGGCAGAAAACATAATTATAACTACCAAGGAAAACGGGCCGTCTTCAATTGAAGGTAATTACAGAATTTGTACTCTTTTTATAGGGCACACACATTAATGATGTCGTGTCATTATCCTTTCCTTCAATTTATCTCAAGTGAATTAAAGTTAAGATCTAGTAAAGGACTTTTTTCTGCTAAATCCATTATGATGTGATGATCAATTTCTACTTTCTTTTTCACGTTCTTTTTGACTTTAGCACAACTATGTAGAAAAATAGAGTATTTTCATGGCATTCAATTTGAAATCATATAAAAAATAATCCCGATACCTATATTAAATTTGTTTTAATTTAAAAAAGAGGCCATGAACATACACATACAAATTACCGTTTTCTGAGGGAAAGAAGGCAATCTGGATACGTTTCCTTTGTCGAATATAAACAAACTCCCATTTTCGTGGCTGGTTTTCTTAATTTTTCATTGAAAATTACAGTTAAAAACATGATTTTTCATCTTGTCTACCTACAAATTATGCCCCGAAACACCTTATTTGACCGAGCTATAGTTGTAAAGCATCATTAAAGGAATTTATCTCTCAAATTTAATAAATCTGTAAGCATCTTTAATTTACTAGATCTTGACTTAAAGAGCAAACTTTTTGCAATAAATATAAAGGATTCCCATCAAACAATTGATATTGCTACACACCATTCAGTCTTTTCACTTTCGAAAACTACATATGCCTCATCAACACAAGTGAATTTAAAATTTCGCCTTCCTACTTCTGTCGAATTGACTGGTCTTTATTTCGACTCAAGTATATGTATATTATCCTTATTTAATAATGCATGTTTACATGAGAAACATTTGTATTCGTCTTTAAGAAACATACTTTCATTTTTACTTTACAGAAGTGGCAGTTAACTTAACAATTCAAGAAAAATCATTCATAGAGGACGAAACTGGTCACTTAATTTGTTCCTTCTCCTTGAGTGAAAATATCAGCGTGCCTTCAAACGTAGTGTTTACTTGGACTAAAGACGGAATAAAACTACAAAACACATCGACCTTGAATATCATTCAAACGTGCAGCAGAATACAGTGTGATTCTCGAATAGATTTGTCACATATTGATATTCTGTCTGAAGGTAAATTACAATCATGTCGTTACCTTGTTGATGTGTAAAATGTATGAATAAGTATACAAAAGATATTCATTAATGTAATTAATCTCTTAAAATGTTATTGAGGTATAGGATACGTAGCTCAAGATATTTTACCAGAGGTTTGAGTATCTTTCTGTTGATAAACAGATACTGTAAGAACTTTTAAAGAAATGAATTAGAGGCTAGAAAGACAGCAAATTATCTTCGAATACCACAATGGACATACTTACAAGTTTGTCAAACAGTTTAATAGACTTAATTCTTCTTGTAGCCAGAAAATGCTACACGCTTACTCTAAAGATGATGTATAATCCTACAAAAATGTCCCATTTTTTCAAAATGAACTACTACAAATACAAGGAATTGTTGATTATGGGAGAGAGTTTAAGAGTACTGGTCTTGCATATGTGAAATTAGTATACGCTTATTAACAGAAAAATTCAAAATTTGAATATTTTCCCACTCTTTCATATTTCATCAAATTTTTTTATTGTCTGTCTGTTAAGCTGTTAATTTTGCTGTTTCATTTGGAAAGAAATACTCAGGAACAACCGACCCTAACAAAGATTTTTATATGAATACCTTTGATAAGATTATAGTGGAGAATCTTTACCACTTTGTCAAAAATATGGCACATTGATCATTTACAGCAAGAGCTCAATTTTTTTTTAATACGAGCATATTGAATACAGTAACAAGAAGTGTATGTGAAACACTGATGCCGTCGTGAAAGTTTCTCATACGCAAGTTATCTCAAAATTATGGAAGGACTTTTCCAAATAAGAGAAGGTGAAAGTCAAAAGGTCAAAATTATTGGTATCCAGAGGAAAGTCTGGTAATATAGAATCCACATGTGAAATATTATTTCCCTGGTGCTACATGTAGCTAACCCTAACTCTTCATTCTGTGAATAGTAATTTGGTAAAAACATTTATCATACATGCAGTACTATTATGCTTTTAACATTGGACACATAATGAATTATGTTAACATGAATTTATCCTATCTAGGAAACTATATGTGTCATGTAAGTATGAATGGCTCAGATTTTCATGGCAATGGTACTGCAAGTAAATACCTGGAAATGAAAGAAAAGCCAAAGCTTGTGATGGATCCTATAGCAGCCTCGGTTTACAAGAACAACAGAATTCACATTCGTTGCTTCGTGAAAAACATAAACAAAGTTCATCAAACTCCAATGAATCTTTAAAATGGTGCTTTGGTAATAGAAGTAAAATTAAGGCAGGTGAGTCATACTATACATGTAATTTTCAATGACACGGCTATATAAACTTTATTTCTAACACCTGGGCAATATTTTTCTTTTCAAATTTCTTAATAATCACAGAAAATGGTGACGACTTTAACCAGTCCATTGCATTGCAAGTTGGTAGTGCAGTTGATATTAAGTGTGGAATAAACAACTGTTTATTTGGAAAAACATCTAAGATAAGTGTGGCTGATAAAGGTGAGCTTTTGTAAAGCCTTTCAAGGGAATTATGATATCAGTGCACTGAATACAAATTAATTGAGCATACTTGGGGAAGTTTTCATATACGTATTGTGAGGAAAGAATATTTTACATTCCCTAAATATGTTCAATTACTTCTCATCTACCGGTAAAATCGTATGAAAATCAATTACTCGCATCTGTTGCTTACGTGTAATTGTTACCTAAAGAATCGGAATCGGTATCATTATAATAATAAAACAGAGGAAATACTTCATCGTTTATGTATACATTCGATACATCTATCACTTTTCCTCCTTTTTTGTATAGTTTTCAATTTTAGCCAAAACATTTTATAGATGAGACTTTGTGTGAAATGATTGGAGCCTGGCCTACAAGTAAAGGAGGTCAAGACGCATCCATTCCTTGTCCCACCGGATATAATGGTCAGAATGCATCTAAAGTCTTTAAAGAAATTGACTGTACTTTTTATTCTGTTTTATTAATGATTTCATTTGTCCTATAATTTTAAGGCATACAGAAAAGGAAATGCAACAGAAATGGAAAGTGGGGAGTCATCGACACAAGCAACTGCACACAAGAGAGGCTAGAAAATTTTGAAAAAGCAATCGAAGGAGATAAACATATTTCTGAATCCATTGTACAACAATCGCTTAATGCGATAACAGATGTCGTCATCAATTCGAGCGATGACAACAACAACGTGGCACATATTAACATAATACAGAGCGTCAACATTATATCTGCAATATCTAGCAAAAATATATCATTTGAAAATAAGGCAGCTGCAGAACAATTAACAAAAGTAAGAACACTTACCTTAAGTTTGTGTTGATATTGTCTTTGAGTAAATATTGTTAAGGAACAGTAGGTTATACAATAATACAATAAATGAGAACATTGAATTCTCTTTTTAATGATCGTAATCAGCTATGCTCATCATTACTTTTTCCTCATCCTTATATATAGCATTTTGCAAAAGCCGTGATAAAATAGTTGAAATACATAAAAGTACATATGACATAGTTCTCTTTCAACCAATCATTATATGTAAATGAATTAAGAATACCATTCTGAAAACATTTTAAACAATTATGAATTTGTAGTTCGTCTTCAGATTTTTTTCCGAGTAAGAAATTAAAATATATTTTTTTCGTAAAATATATTAAAATTATTATTGTAGCATTCGCTTGCATTGTACAATGTCGTAAATAACAAAGATAATTATATAGGTTTATTCAAATAGGATAGCCAAGACTGAGAGAAGTGCACACTTAATATTTTTATTGCCTTGTGAATCCTCTAGTTTAAACGTATTCTGTAGCATTTACCAGGTTTTCTAAAGCACATTTTGCTGAAATACTGTGATCATAGTCATCCAGTGGTATAGATACATGTTTTTATATTGTGAGTACAATTAACAACAAAACACATTAATTTAAGTTTTGAAAAATTTTCTTTCTTTATTTGATAACTAGGACTTTGCTAGTGTTGTCAGTCAACTTTTGAACGTGGATAAAACTAAAGTAAAGCAAGCAAGTGAAAAACAGAACAAGAATGTGAGTTTTGAAAATTTGGGATTGTAAAATCAATTTAAATTGTTTGTATGAAAATAAAAGTTTATTGAGAACTATAAATTTATAGCTAAACATTCTGAGTTGTAGGTTAAAAGTAGAATTATTTCTTCTGTGGATGGGTTTGCAAAGTCTGTGTCCACAGCGTTAAAACCTAACGAAACATTAACTGTTAAAAGGAAGAATCTGTGTAAGTTAACTATGGTTTTAATCGTTGAGAAAATAAAGCTGACATATTGTGTTCAGTTTTTTTTCGCCCCGCTTTATTTTTGCCTTTTCAATCATCTTGCCGACAATTTTGCCCTGTCGTAAATTTGCCAAGTCACATTTTTGTTAAAGAAATTATACTTTATTCTTCAAATTTGCATCGTCTTAAATTCGCCCCACCGAGGTATATCTAAGTGTAAAAAGAGGCGAAAACAAATTGGAGGCAAAAATTTCACTGTATACAGTATAAATATATACTCGATTACGTTTCATGATCAATTATTACGCGTAAGACGATTTTCTTCATTCTTTAAGATGTACCTTATCGCTTTTCTGTCTATTTTAAGTGTTAACTATAGAGAAGATTCCAAAGCAAAAGATAGTATTCCCTAAAAATGCATCAAAGGCTGATGACACTGTGACTAAATTTAACTTACCAGAAGAGGCCCTCTCAGAGCTTGGTAAGTTGACTTTTACGTTTAAGTTACCTAATCCATGTATATTGCGTTAGAAGTAATTATTTTCCATCCCTTAGGCTTATTTCTTTTCATAACCCACTCAACACTTCAACACCCTTTCTTATCCTCTTTCAATGAGCAAAAAGTCTGTAAAACATATTGTCGTGTGTTTCCACCTTTGTGACTTTCAATAGTTCGTTTGAAATTCTCAAAATATTATTAAAAATGACATATATTTTTTTGGCAGACTCCAATTTTGTAAAGGAAGATAATCCAAATTTCAAGTAATGACATCCCTGATTTATTGATTCTTAACTATAAGCAAGAAATAAATCAATGCGTGAAATTGCGAGAAGCATCACTCGCGAAATAAAATTGCTCGCTTTTAATCTTAAGGTGCAGAATCTATGTTATTTTTCTTTTTTAAGCGTTCATTCGCAAATTATTTTATTCTCGCGATCTGACATTATATAGGCGTTTGTGATAATAAATACTCACGAAAATTAAGGAATCTACAGTATATCAATGCGGTCAAATCTTTACGTTTCAATTCAATTAATCTATTGTGTAAAACACATTATTCAAGATATTCTTTTCATTGTATGATCATCAAATATCTGAATAAATTTGTTTTATTTTAATAGGAATTGGAAATATTGTTGCATTCACGGCAGTAAAATACGATGATTTTGGATCTGATTTTGATTTCGAAGGCACCAATAAGTGAGTTGAAATTATTTTTATTTTCATACATGGATGCTAATTGGGAATTGTAATTGGTTACTTAATAAAGTTACCATTGATTTGTTATAAAATAAATGACTTTGATATATATCTGACAAGGAAGTTCAATATAAAGTTGACTTAGTGATATTTAATATCGAACAGATTGGAAAATCACATAAACTACCCTTGCTAATTTCATCTGTTTAATTGTGTATCTTCAGATTTTATTCAAATATACATGTAATTTTTTAAACACATCGGAGGAATGGGGTAAATTCTGAAACAATGTTTGTAAATGCGCATGTCATTCTTGTATCACGAACAGTTATATCCATCCCCCCGAAATATACAAATAGGTCATAAACACGGACCTTTTATAATTGGGATAGTTCGAGTTCCCATGAGAAGTACTGATATATTCCTCGATAACAGCAAATTTAAATATACTTTTTTTAATTCAAATGCTTGTGATCCTTTTATTAATGTTAGGTTTGGCTTCTCTCTTTTCCTTGAAAAGAAATGGAGTTGTTTAAATCTGGCACGACAATAATCAGTTAATTTGGAAAGAAAATTATTCAAATTTCATTCTAGGTTCATGGGTTTTATCATGTTTCATGGATGATTTTTTTGGAATATTTAGAAAGAACATCACGGTCGACTCAAGTGTTCTATCACTTACAATTGAAAACTTACAAGAAACAAAATTAAAATCGAACATCACTTTAACATTTCAACGAAAAAATGTAAGTAGTTTTCTTGGTTATTTGGATGATTTAATAATAAGATCTTAATATTTGCTTTTCTTATATGAGCTTAATGCAAATAGAAAGTAAATATATAACGTGTGTCACTTGAGAAGGTAATGGATAATTTTTAAGAATGTAACAATTTAATATGGAATCATTTTTATTCGTGTGGGGTCAATGTTCGCTGGTAGTCAAAAATTGGCTGGTTCATGGGTATGTAACTTCGTTGATAATTTTTATTTCCTAATTTGACTTTCAATGAATAATATATATATATATATATATATATATATATATATATATAGAAAGCACAAAGAAATTCACTTTTACATGGATACCCACTTCCGCCCCAGCCCGGGGTTGAACTCTCGACCTTCGGAATCTGTCTCCTAGCAGTGCAGGAACAGCGCGCTAGACCGCTCGGCTATCTAGGCAAGTCAAAAAACTTGCTTTCGATGCCGATGGAATTCTCGCGGCCCTGCCCTACACTACACGGTCATTGAGAATAGAAGTGAGATACAGTTATTTGGACATTAGTTTTAACAGAGGATTGTTACCAATACATGTTGTAATGAAATTAATTATTATTTATAAAGCACATTTTACAACAACTCTTAAACTAACATAACTGTCCTAAGTGAAGAAATATTATATAGAAAGCACAAAGAAATTCACTTTTACATGGATACCCACTTCCGCCCCAGCCCGGGGTTGAACTCTCGACCTTCGGAATCTGTCTCCTAGCAGTGCAGGAACAGCGCGCTAGACCGCTCGGCTATCTAGGCAAGTCAAAAAACTTGCTTTCGATGCCGATGGAATTCACGCGGCGCTGCCCTACACTACACGGTCATTGAGAATAGAAGTGAGATACAGTTATTTGGACATTAGTTTTAACAGAGGATTTCTTTGTGCTTTCTATATAATATTTCTTCACTTAGGACAGTTATGTTAGTTTAAGAGTTGTTGTAAAATGTGCTTTATAAATAATAATTAATTTCATTATACAAGATGTATTGGTAACAATCCTCTGTTAAAACTAATGTCCAAATAACTGTATCTCACTTCTATTCTCAATGACCGTGTAGTGTAGGGCAGCGCCGCGAGAATTCCATCGGCATCGAAAGCAAGTTTTTTGACTTGCCTAGATAGCCGAGCGGTCTAGCGCGCTGTTCCTGCACTGCTAGGAGACAGATTCCGAAGGTCGAGAGTTCAACCCCGGGCTGGGGCGGAAGTGGGTATCCATGTAAAAGTGAATTTCTTTGTGCTTTCTATATAATATTTCTTCACTTAGGACAGTTATGTTAGTTTAAGAGTTGTTGTAAAATGTGCTTTATATATATATATATATATATATATATATATATATATATATGCCTTCGTGGGGATGTAAATTCGTGGGTCAGGGTTACCTATGAAAGCCACGAACACTGGTCCCCCACGAACAATGATGATTCCACAGCATTGCTTTGTAATTTTTTTTCAGAAATATGAGAGTGCTTCCTCTTCAGATTGTGTATTTCTTAATTTAACTTCACCGTAAGTAGTTAATTAAATGCCAAAAATTGTCTTTGTATGACATGAACAGTTTCTTTTTTCCATTTACCTAACATTGGTATTAGCCCAGTAAGACAAGGTAAAACAAGAGACCCAGGGGCCACAGCGCTCACCTGAGCACATCGGGCTTGAATTTATCCCCCCCCCCTCCAGGCGTTCATCATTTGAACAAATTAGAATCTACACTACCTGAGGATGATTCCATATAAATATCACTAATCATAGCTTTGAAGTACTTGAAAAGAAGATTTTAAAAGGTTTCCCTATACAGCTGTATATCCCTATGTAAAACTTGGGTCGGCCATTTTGGCCCCACCCTAGCCCCGGGGGTCATGATTTGAACAAACTTGAATCTACACTACCTGAAGATGATTCCACATGAGTTTCATCTTTCCTGGCCCAGTGGTTCTGGAGAAGAAGATTTTTAAAGATTTTTCTTATATATTCCTATGTAAAACTTGGGTCGGCCATTTTGGCCCCACCCTTGCCCCGGGTGTCATGATTTGAACAAACTTGAATCTACACTACCTGAGGATGATTCCACATGAGTTTCATCTTTCCTGGCCCAGTGGTTCTGGGGTAGAAGATTTTTAAAGATTAATCCTATATATTCCTATGTAAAACTAGGGTCGGCCATTTTGGCCCCACCCTTGCCCCTGGGGTCATGATTTGAACAAACTTGAATCTACACTACCTGAGGATGATTCCACATGAGTTTCATCTTTCCTGGCCCAGTGGTTCTGGAGAAGAAGATTTTTAAAGATTTTTCCTATATATTCCTATGTAAAACTAGGGTCGGCCATTTTGGCCCCACCCTTGCCCCTGGGGTCATGATTTGAACAAACTTGAATCTACACTACCTGAGGATGCTTCCACATGAGTTTGATCTTTCCTGGCCCAGCGGTTCTGGAGAAGAAGATTTTTTAAAAATGCCATTAATTTTTAACAAATTCATGATTATCTCCCCTTGGAAAAGGGCGTGGCCCTTCATTTGAACAAACCTAAATCCCCTTTACCCAAGGATACTCTGTGCCAAGTTTGGTTGAAATTGGCCCAGTGGTTCTTGAGAAAAAGATGAAAATGTGAAAAGTTAATGACGACAACGACAACGACGACGACAACAGACAACGGACAAATTTTGATCAGAAAAGCTCACTTGAGCCTTCGGCTCAGGTGAGCTAAAAAGGAAATACGTTTACGCTCTTGAATTTTCTCTTTGTTATTGTGAACATAAAATAATGTTTAATCATATTCTTTTCTTATAATGAGCACTATTTGAGCTGAATAAATGAAATTAATCTTATTTATCTTTAAAACATACCCATGTGATTTATACAGCACAGGTAGCATGTGGAGCGACAAGGGATGTAGCGTCAATTTCACGAACAGTTCCCTCACTGTCTGTACCTGTAACCATCTCACAAATTTTGCCATTTTGATGAGTTTGTCAAATGATTTATTTGAGGTAAACCCCCAGAATTTCAATTTATCTCACAGATAAATTTCAACAAGGATCAGTATTTTTTTATCCATCACCTATATTATTCTTCATTTCATTTATTACTTTACCTAGTAAGCACATTTTTTTTTTCAAGAACCAGGGTCTATTTCAACCAATCTTCCCCCTATAAACATAACTGAATGCAGGAGATTCAAATCTCAAATAAAGGACAATCTTTCTTTAGAATAGATATTTTAAAATTTATAAAAATTAAAAACGTCTTTCAATTTGTTTCAGTGTTTAAAAAATATCACTTAAATTTAGGTTGGGACCATATTGGTCAATTAAAGTTTAACATAGAAATATACTGGAAGAAATATTTTCAATCTTCTTCGTAAATTTCGTAAAGATCGTCAAGGCAGCTCATCAAGTAGAGCTCTCGCTTTGCGATTCGAAGGTCATGGGCTCAATACAATGCCGAGTTTGACATAAGTCAATAAAAGCAAATAGGTAGCAAATATTCCTTCTTCAATCCTGGGTACATTGAAGTGAAAGCTGCAGGTCCTTCGGATGAAACTTTTAAACCGATGCCATGTGTCACGGCACGATAAAGATCCCTCACTCCTCAATGGCACTGTGTTCCGAATTAAGCTACCATTTGAGGTCCTTCACTGGTATAGCGTACGGTCTCTATATGAAAGTAAGAAGACAATCAAGAAATCTTTAAAGTTCAATACTAATAATAATGGTTATAATCATCAACTGGTACCGAAGAAATCATAATCTCTTTAATGGTTATAAATTAATGTACATGTGTAGGGAATCATTGTTTTCTTAGCTAGTTTTCTTTACATTTTCTTTAAATTTGAAATAATGCAGTAGTAAAGTTTTTATTTCCATTATTCTATTATTGTTTTTTTATAAAGGTATCCCATGAGGATTATGAGAGATTAAGAATGATTTCTATCATTGGTTGCAGTTTCTCTATTACCGGGGCTTTTGTAACGATCTTCATATATCTGTATTTCTGGAGGTAATAAAGAAATTAATCAAAATAATTTTGTCAAATATACATTTTTATTTCTCCAGAGAGAGAGAGAGAGAGAGAGAGAGAGAGAGAGAGAGAGAGAGTGATGCTTGAGTATGTTTATGGTATTTTCATCTTAAATAGATATATAAAATCCCGTCGATCATCATTGGTTGTCCATCTGTGCATTGCACTTTGTGTTGCATATCTAATGTTCCTGACAGCAGTAGAACACACTGAAAATAAGGTATCATTTACCGAATATATTTATTGTATATAATATTTTATTCAGATATAGAATGTTTTAGAGAGTATACCTTGAAATTTAATGCTATTGAGCATCTTCAAAAATATTTTTTGACTTTTCCTTTATACTTTTAGATCGGTTGTGTTGTCATTGCTGCGTTATTGCATTACTTCTTCTTGGCTATGTTCTGTATTATGTTGTGTCTCGGTATTGACCTAGCAGTAGCCATTCTCGATGTATTCAATTCGAGGTCAAGTTCTGCAGTCTTTTACCTTGTTGGATGGGGTAAGTGCATTCATACTAAATGAATAATTGGAGTGTATCTTAAACTTTTCTATTGTCAACTTCCCTTACTTATGCAGCAATATACCTTCAACACCTGCATATAGAGTCTATATATCTCAGTTGATTCGATACGCAAGAGCATACTCTACGTATTAACAATTTCTAAAAGGAGGTAAATTATTGCAAGCAAGTTGATGAAACAAGAATATCAGCAGTCTCGTTTAAAGTCATCATTTCTTAAGTTCTATGGTCGATACAATGACCTTGTCAGCAAATACAATTTATCATTGAGTCAAATGCTGACTGACGTTTTTCATACCGATTGTAAGCCCATTATTAATACACTGAATTGACAATGGATTTTTTCCGTTATTTCCTGATCATGACAAGGAGCACACGGCAGGCGTGACCGGTCGGCAGGGGATGTTCACTCCTCCATGGCACCTGATCCCACCTCTGATGTTTCGGGGGTCCGTGTTTGCTCTGATCTTATTTTATATATAACATGAATGTCATATGATTTCTCAAATCCTTATGCATTTATTTTGTTTAATTATCCATTACAGTTCATACTCTCGGAGTAAATGTTTGAACTACATGAAAGTGATAAGGATTTGTAAAATAAAATAAAGACCATTTATTTTTACAAATAAAATAATAAAGTAAGGAAAATATTGCAACCAAATTCTACTGCTTTTATGTATAGGAGTACCAGCAATCATAGTTGGTATTACACTCGGTGGGTCACAGCTAGAAGGTTATGGAGACAGTAGATAGTAAGTAAATTGATTTTTCAACCTATATTAATATCAGTGTTTTTGTAAAAAAAAAAAAAAATAAAAAAACTAGAGGAAAGCTCATTGCAAAGCAACGAGTTGGTCTTCCGTCCTGTTTGTTTGACCGGAAGTAACGTTTCAATTTAAAAAAAAATGAGTAATGGCGTCATCGATAATTTAAATCTTCCAAATCTATGTTGATTAATGCAGAAGTAAACTATTTTCTGCCACTTCGGTTTGACCGGAAGTGCTGCCGAGGGACGGCAAATGAAGTTTTAAGTTTCCAGTGATATTTATTACCCAAAAATGTGTCAAAAACGACTTAAATATGCATTTTTCGACTACTTCCGGTTTGGCTGAAAGTGACATCACCGGACATATTTTGACGACCTTAATAGATCAAGCTTGACATTTTGAACAACTTTGCTTCTTTGACGTCAGGGTTCTCCATGAGCTGTTTTACTGTTTTGCTCCCGACACAGTAAAATTTTCTCCGACACAGTACTTAACGATTCAAATTTTATGCGTGCGACACAGTAAAAATTTTGCCGACACAGTAAGATCTGTGATAATCAGAAAATCAAAACACATAAATTTTATTTAATTGAAACTTTAATCAAACAATCCTACAGTCTTCAATTATAACAGGTAGAGCCTTTAATTAGGTCTTCACCTTGCATAATCAATTATCTCCTAGACTCTCGCCGGACTTGACGCATGAAGGAACAAAGACAAATAATTTGTTTTCACACTTCTATGTAACGGTTAATTGGTAGTTGCATTAAAGTACATTGTACTATTTTTTAAACAATATGTCTTTTCTATAGATCCGAGGCTTTAGAATTATGTTAAATGGTACTGCGGTAAGTCAAACATTACTAATCATCATCGTACCGAAATCATTTAATTGATGTAAATAAATTGTTTTAATTTTTCAAGGAGCTCATAAAAATATTCATCTATTCTGAAGTTTCCTTTTTTGTAATTCGATAATTCTATCAAGAAAACTTACAAAAATCACGGCAAATTTACTTTTATTAATGGTAAATAGTTCGACTGTATCTACCAGAATTTCCTCTGTTTTTCAGAACATGTGTTTTTACTTTTACCAATATGTACGACCGTACTATTTGTGTAACGAATTATTAATTTTTAAATGAAGTGTGTGATGTATTCTTTTATTCATCCCCTCAACTTCGAGATACTGATATTTTACTGTATAATGAATAGTGATTCAGTTACGAATTTCATCGCGAAAATGTCGCGAAATTTAAGTGCTTCGCGTAAACTCTGCAACACAGTAAAATTTCAAATGATGGAGAACCCTGTTGACGTATTACAAATTCTCAATATTTTTTGAGATATCAAGAAAAAAACTTTTGGCCCCTCTAGATCCCTTATTTCAGGGGTAAGCCCTTTTTTGGAGATAACATTTGAAAGATCTTAGGATTCTTCACAATTTTTGTTCTGATTTTTTACAATTTTTGTTCTAAATGTTTTTACAAAATAATTCTAAATAAAAAGATATCGTAGAAAAGGTTTTTAGATATTTTGAAATTCACAATAGGACTATTTTCGGGCCATAGCGAGCGTCGGCTCTTCGTACTTCCGGTGAATGATATACTCAATTCACATCTCCAAAGGTTGCTGGAAATTTTTATACTTTTATCTTCAACGGTTTTTGATAACATTGCCGGACAAAGTGACCCTCTAATAATGACAAAATCGTGAAAATCTCCGAACCGGAAGTGACGTCATCAAAATAAAAAAATCATTTCTAGATTTTTTGATGTTCTATCAGACCTGAAAGTTTCACGAAAAACTATCAAGCCGTTTCCAAGAACTCGCGTGCACAAAATATGTAAAAAAAAAAAAAATAAAATAATAAAAACTGTGGAAAAGAAACCCAATAATAACAGTAAGGTCTTCCGCTGAAGACAGAAGATCTGACCTTAAAAATAGTGGAAAAGAAACCCAAGAATAACAAGAAGGTCTTCCGCTGAAGACGTAAGACCTTAATAACCGTAGGGAAACTTTTAAATCCTAGAAATGTCTTGAAATAAATTGAATATTCATGTACTTTTGCATATATTTTGGCAAGTTGTTGGTTGAGGAATGCATCACTTTATGGATTCATCGTTCCAGTCCTTTGTATAATTTCGGTAAGAAGAAAAAAAATAGATATATGTTTTTCAAAATATTTATCGAAAAATTGTTTATAATTAAAATATATCTAAAAATACAGTTTGCTCTTTTAAAAACATGTCCAAAAACCCTTAGGTAAATCTTATCATCGTCATCATCGTTATGAGAATGATGTTCACATCAGCATTTATGGAGAAGAAAACGTTGAAAGAAAAGACAATGTAAGTAAAGAAAATCGTCAAAATGGATTTTTGTTCTATTGTTGCTTAAACGTTGCTGAATCTTAAGTGGAAAATATATATATAAATAGGTTCCATTTCTGATACTGAAAAACATGTTTTACTTTTTTTCATATAAATAGACTTTCTCTTAAAATTTGGAGTTGCATTTACATGTATGATTTTTCCAGTTGTTTCATTGATCCTAATCTCTGGTCAATATGATTTCTTTTTCTGAATTATGATTAAAGAAGTTAAAGCTATTCAAATAAAAAAAAAATCACTGAAAAATATGTTTTACTTTTTTTTTCGTATAAATAGACTTTCTCTAAAAATTTGGAGTTGCCTTTACATGTATGATTTTTCCAATTGTTTCATCGATCCTAATCTCTGGTCAATATGATTTTTTTTTCTGAATTATGATTAAAGAAGTTAAAGCTATTCAAATAAAAAAAAAATTCAATTACCTGAATTTACAGAAGTGGTGTAAGAGGAATGTGTGCATTGCTACCAATCCTGGGATTGACATGGGTGTTTGGAATTCTCTCATTCAGTGAAGATCTTATATTCTTCCAGTACCTTTTTGCTATCTTTAACTCTTTACAGGTAAAATATACTTTTTCTTCAAATTACTTAATTCGAAATAAAGGGCATTTCTTTTGAGTACTTATAGTAACTTGACTTTTGTTTCTAAATCAATAAATTCTTATATTATTTGCTGTCTAAGGAAATGAGCTTTATATTAATTTCTTATTAGCTATATAGAACATATGTGTTTTTTTCTAGGGTCTTTTCATATTCCTTTTCCATGTTGTGTTGAATAATCAGGTAATATATTAGAACATTTTAATCTAAAGAAATTTATAATGTTTAATGTGTTTGGTCGAAGAAAACATGAATGATCTGGAAAAGATAACGGGTAATATTTCTAAATATGAAGGGCACCATTGAATAAATACTGCATGTAGTTGAATGTAATATTGAAAATTTTCCCCCCTCGAAAACAATTGTCAACCGAGGCGCAGCCGAGGTTGACAATGGTTTTCGAGGGGTGAAAATTTTCAATGTTACACTCAACTACATGCAATATTTGTTATATTATACTGAATGTTTTATACAAATACATATAACAGTGAACCGTGCGCGCATAAATTCTGCGCAGTCGCTTTTTTTTGGAATATCACCCGTCGTCAAGCAATGTTGACTGTTGCTACGCTGGAGGGCGTGGCTTCATTATTCAGCGGATAATAGTGCTTTTTAACAAATGTTTCTCTGCCAATCAGATTCAACTAATTTACATGAAAGTATAATATCAATAAATGCTACACTTTACCATCCGTAAATTCAGAAATTCTAAATTTACTTTTTTTTAATCTATCTTCTTTGAAAAGATTGAGGCCTGTTATGCTGATTAAAAAACACATGATAATAAGAAGTCATGCAAAATATTCAACACTTTTTACGTTTAACAAATTAAATTTACTGTACATGTGTATAAACATCAAACAATGTTACATATATGTGAAATACAACTCAATTTTTTTTTTGGGGGGGGGGGGTGCGGGGAGGTGGGTAATGCAATGTAAAGTCATGGAGTTTTGATTTTTATATTTGCTTTGGAATTGACATCACTTGTTTTCTCTGCCTTAGGTGCGCCAAGCAGTTGCCAAGAAAATTAAACAACACGAATCAAAAACATCTTTCAATAAATCTTCGAAAAGCAAATTCGTAAGTATTTTTGAATGTGAAATATGACATTAATTGTGGAAAAGAAAATATGAGAAGAGATAAACAAAAACAGTTCCATTAATTATCTTATACGTGTGGGGGGATGGGATGCCTATGAGATAAACTTATGCTTTATCCATGGGCAAGATTTTATCTTATTAAAACCTTTTTTGTGAAAATTATTGTCCTTATAAAATGAGTGATAAAGAGTAATAATATCGTGAAAGGCAAGAAAAATACTCGTTTATGTCAGAGAAATGTCTCAATTTATCAAGGTACCTTTATTGGCTACTTGAAGACAGATTTTAACCCACCCACTTTAACCTGTCCAGCAGTTCAGTTGTTGTTGTAAGATTCCTTTAAAATTCGTTCTTATATAATACTACATATGCCTACCTGGTAATGTAGGTGAAACTTACCATGGATAAACAATAAATCTACAAGCCCCTTGCCTTGCCTCGCATGTTTTGTATTGCCACTACAACAATTAATTTTCACGATCCCATGGTCCATACAACTTTCAGTTGGATAAAGCCAACATCAAATCAGTAATAGGTTTGTTTTGATGTAAAGCTTCAGCAGTTCTCACAAAACGTTTTGAAAGACGCAGATAGCAAAAGTTTTGAAGACGATCCACTTTCTTTCGAGGCATGTCAATATCAACTGTGTCCTCGTCATCAAGTTATACATGTACGTCATTAATTTGAATAAGCAATCATCCTTGTAGTTTTGCAGGGGGTGAGTCTGAAAGTTTTATTAAAATGAAAGTCGAATGAGATAAATAAAACATCTATAAGTATGTTTTTTGATATTGGCTTTCTCAAACTCGTTGAAATGATGTATATTCGCTCGGCAAGCCACGTGAATATATACACCAATTCAACTCGTTGGATAAAGCCAAAATCAAAGCACATAATTAACGTTAGATTTTTCCGTTATTTTCCGATGGAGAAAAGGAGCACACGGCGGATGTGACTGGTCTGGGGTAATGCTCATTCCTCCATGTTACTGATCCAACCTTTAATGTTTTATAGCTCCGTGTTTGCTCTGCTCTTTTTTGTATTTTTCATGAACTTTGATCTTAAATACTGTTTGTTATTTCCACATGTTTCATTTAAAATAATATTTTAAGATAATAAATCGTCTAAGTATTGGTTTTTTAATATATTTTAAGGTATCAAATTCAAGTTCAGAAGATGTGCTTAACAGTATGAGTGAAGGTAAAGAAAACGCAACATTAGCGTGCAAAAGTAATTTTGATATCTACTCATTTATAAAATTTATTTATAAAATAACATTTCTCAAATGATGAAATGTTTGTCTATATTTACCTTTGAACATTGCACTTTTCAATCACATTTTAGAGTCAACTGTTTCATATAAATACAACATTCCAAGATTAAGCTTAAAGGTAAGTCGTTTTAAGACACTTTGTGCAGATATTTTACTTTAATCATGTCTTTTTTCTTTAAATTAAAAAACTTTACAAAAATTCAATTTCAGATTCCAGATAACAAAACACAACTTTAGCAAAGAGAAGAATATGAGTGAATACAAAAATGCCTTCTCATTTTTTTACTTGTTTCTATGTAAATGAATTGGTAATATGATTAACAATAGATAAAAGTATTTGTCCTGCATAATAAGAAAAATATACACTGTAACTACGAAATCTTGGTAAAAAATGATAAAAAGCATTGTTGTTTTTTTTATATACTTTTGTATAATATTTTATTAACATGTTCCAATCAAATAATTGTACGTAAATCAAATTTTGACGTACGTTTATTCTTTTTTTGTCATCGTATATGTTCTTTCAGAATACTGATTATTCAATAAATCATTTTACATTGAATATTTTTGCCATAAGTCCTTATTTTAGAAGTTAATTAGATGAATTTCATTTCTGACAAGTAAAACAAAAGAAAAACAAGAGGCCCATGGGCCACATCGCTCACATGAACACATGGACTAGTTGAAAATCACAAATCAGCTTAGTATTGAAAATGGTCAGTGGTTGGTAGAGGGGGGTTGAATTTTCTTATACTTGAGAATGTCACTAAGTTAATAAAGTATGCATCTAATATTTTGCCATACATGGCATGATTTTTCCAACATATTACTCGATCTCCCATTGCAACCCCTTGGTACCCCCCCCCCCCACGTACCTGACACTATTTGCTTTTTGAATATATTTAAATCTTCACTACTTGCAGATGCTTCCATGTTAATTTGACTAAACATTTTATTCTGGTCTGGAGAATATTTTTTCCTATATATTCTATGTACATGTATATTATATATGCAAAACTTCCCTCATTGTGGCCACAACCCAACCCCCAGGGTCAAGAATTGAACAAACTTTAATCTACACTACCTTAAGAAGCTTCCATATGAGTTTCATCTTTCCAGGCCCAATGGTTCTGGACAAGAAGATTTTTAAAAGACTTACCTATATATTCCAATGTAAAACTTTGATCAACCATTGTGACTCCGCCTGACCCCCGGGGGTCATAATCTGTACAAACTTGAATGGACACTACCTGAGGATGCTTCCATATGAGTTTCATTTCTAGCCCAGTGGTTGTGGAGAAGAAGATTTCTAAAAGATTTTCCCTATATATTCCGATGTAAAACTTTGGTCAGCTATTATGGACCCGCCCCAATCCCAGGGATCATTATTTGAACAAACTTGAATCTACACTATCTGAGGATGCTTCCAAATGAGTTTCATCTTTCCTGGCTCAATAGTGCTGGAAAAGAAGATTTTTAAATGATTTTTCCTATACATTCCTATGTAAAACTTTGATCAACCATTGTGGCCACGCCCTACCCTCGGGGGTCATGTTTGAACAAACCTGAATCTACACTACCTGAGAATTCTTCCACATGAGTTTCATCTTTCCTGGCCCAAAGGTTCTGGAGAAGAAGATTTTTAAAAGATCAGGTGAGCTATAAAAAGAAGCATAATTACTTGTAAATAGACAGCACATTTGAAAGGTTTAAAGCTGTCTTTAAAGGCCCTTTCACAATTGGCGCACGAGCAGAAGCGACAAAATATTCGTGCGACCGAATAATTTTGTTTTGGATCGTAAACTGTTGTCAAAATAATTGCATATGAAAAAAGTGTTCTTACGAAATTCGAACGATCTAAAGCGACTGTTGTGCATTAAATCTTGAGATATATCGTGCGTCTATATGCGACTATTGTAGAATGAAAGCGAGTGTTGCAAGATAATGCTGTAGGATTGCACGACTGATCAGGTATTCGGACGATTGAATGTGCAACAATACGATTGGACGTGCGGTGCTCGTGCGCTCATGCATTCCATAGTACGAATGTTCGTACGGGTCAGAGGGCTGGGTATATATACCAACCGTTTCCGACGCTCTTTAGTTGACATAGTTAAGATGCTTATAATTATACACGGTATATATACCTGTTGCAAAGCATGGTGATAAATCAAGCAATGATAGTAAAACGTTCCAAGATTACATGAGACATGTTGAGCAACAGTCTCATGGTCGCAAAACACACGAAAAGACAGCTGCGGTTCATCTTACGATTTTTAAAAATCGTGCATCACTCTTACGAGTACATAAAACGTTGTAAGACGTTCGTACTAATTTTCGTGCGATGAATTGCGATAATTTGGATCGCATTTGGTTGCGTCTGAATAGTGTGCATGTTGACTATTTTGAGGAGACTTGACGCGACCACTAAAACACATGCAATGAATGCGAGACATCGTGCAACGCATGCGAGAGCTCGTGCGAAGCTAAAATTTTCCGATCGCAAAGTGTTGTATACTAGTAGTGTTCGTGCACCAATTGTGAAAGGGCCTTAAGGTAGTCCGATCCTCAGTTTATAAAATAAGCAGTTAAGTAATCAAAAATACTCATAAAAGTATATCTGAATCCACAAAGTCATGTAAATTTATGCACAGTATTTCTTTAAAGTTAAAGATTCAAGTAAATCATATTATATAGGGAAAATTGTCAAATCTCCAATATTTTTGCAGAAAAAGCGAATTTGAATATCAGCAATACATTTTCTAATTGCAAATTGATCAACAAATATATTTTATGTTAAAAAACGATAGGTATCCAGGCATTAAGAGAAATTGTCATGATTTTTATACTTATTTGGTATTTTTTGTCGTCTATTTCGGTCAAGTATTCTATTAATAATACATAGTGTAAAAGGCTTTTGCTATCATTGGAAGATACCATAAATCACTTCTTATTTCATGTCATGCAAATAAACATTGGTATCTAAGGCTGGATTCAAGAAGATCTTATTTTTTAAAACTGTATTAATTTTTCTTTACTTTTAGAGGGTAAAAATGTCAACTTTTATAAGACCTTTTCTAAGACTTCCAAAAACCTTGATCTTAAAAAGATGAATAAAATGAAAATTGTTGCATGAAAAAATTTCATTTTCAAAATTCATTTTGATGCAATTCAAATTAATTTTTGGAGTTATCCTTCCTGGCTGAGGATCTGATATCCTTAAATATTTTATAAAAATGTTGTTGTTTTAAATTCAAAATGTGTTTGTGTTAAGTATTATCCTTTGCTACTTGGCATGATCAGGAAACATCGCAAGCATTTGTTTACAAATCAGTATCTAAACAATGGCATAATGATTTGTACGAAAAAAGCCAGTCAGCATTTGACTTAAGGATCCTAAAGATATCATTCATACGGTTTATGCTGACAAAATCATTGTGATCTATAAAACTAACAGAATGATGACTATAAACTTGGCTACATGTAGCTGTTGATAGCGTATACACTGTTAGCTGTTAATGATTAAAAAGTAAAGGATTTTTCATTGTAAATCTAACAGAAAAATCAACGATAATTATGTATTTTTGCAAACATGATTTCTTTTTTCCATATATTTGCTATGTCAAAAACAAATTTGATAAAAAAAAAAAAACGATTAGTAAACATTCCTTCGAAGAAAAGAAAGCGATCCTTAACTATGCGGTAAAGTGAACAATAACATCTCTGTATCGATACAGGATGTCATGTCGACAAGTGAAAATATAAGATAATGTTAACGTCACCGAGGTAGAAAATGAGTGAATGCAGTGTTTCTTAATAAAGTTAAATAGTGGTAAGAAACTTGATATCGAACTGGAATATTTTGTCGACAAAAAATGTAAGTATATATCTTTTCAGTTTTATGCAATTTAAGTTTTATTTAGCTTAAAATATATCTTATCGTATGAAAATGCTGACTAATAAGTTGAAATTAGTTAAATTATCATTTTATTTTTTTTTTCACAGTTTTTATAAGCAATGTGTGCTTTATATATTTCAGGAGGCAGGGATTCGAATTCCTTTCATTCTTACATGTAGTAGCTGTGATTATATTTCATGCTCAAGACAGCTTCATTGACGCTCTTTCTGTATCCAGTTAGTCGCCATATTCTAATTAATTAACAATTTGAAAACTACACATTTTAACAGAACTGATAATTCTTATTGTTTTTCTTAATTTTACCACTTCTGGAAAAAATGATTTGAACATTCTAAAAATAAATTAATGGTCAAATGATAACTTTAATAACTTTTTAACTTTTGATATGAATTCCAGATGGTGTAAGAATAAGCCTGAAAGACCAACGCATAATCACTCACGAAGGGTCAACAATACAATTGAGAGCAACGATAATCTCAAAAAGAAATGAAAGCATAAGTAGCTGGCATTGGTTCCGTAATGAAAGAATGATTCCCAGCAATAAAAGATTTGAGAGCCAGGTGATAAGTAACTACACCCGGGCAAACGAGTCCTACATCGTAATTACTATGGATGTTAAAAGTGTGAAACTTATTGACACAGGTAAGACAAATTTTACGTTTTATTTTGAGGATACAACATCCTCTTGTTTTGAGAGGCTAAGCATGAAGTAGTGGGAAAGACTTCCGTCAGTCATCTTAAAGGATATCCTGTCATTTATCACAAACTACCGGTTGTAGCGAGCGTTTACTCGTATTACATATATGAACAAAACTACTGTTATAACAATTACTTTTAATAAGATGAAAACTTTAAAACTTAACTCGTAAAATTTAATACAGATTGACCTTTAAAAATGTTCCCGCTTACACGTGGACATTTTTCACACAAATTATTGAAGGTTTTCAAAATGAGTAATTTAGGTAAAAAAAAAATGTTAAGGGCAGATTGTACTGACGAAAGCGGCTTATTGACGCTTATGTTTAAGTTAATTTAAAGAAGATTTTCAAAGCCGTGTTGTTTAATTCATTATGTTAACAAATAATTCCACACTTTGGTATGAACCAGTGGTTATTTCTATGAAAGAGGTATTAAATTAAAGATTTTGGTAGATAATTAGATGTATATTATTAACAATTAAAACCTTTCTCAACGTTTTTTATAAATAATGTGAAACGGTTTTAAATGTTTTAAGTACGATGTATCTCCATCCTTCTACCTGACTCGTGTCTGCAATGGGAAACATTTCTTTAATCAAGGAATCACTATCTCGTTAGTATAGTATGCCAGGGCATCAACGATAGTGGAATACATGGGCTAATTTGCATAAAGGTGAAGTTTTTCATATATATTTTTTTTCAATTTAGGCTGCATTAACCCAACCTTATCACTCCAAACATATTTAGTCCTGATCGAATCCGCAATTATTTGACCGCTTTTTCCTCATACAGTACATTTTATGTACAGGTACTCAAAAATGGTTGAAATTGACAACTTAGAATAAGTAATTGCGGGCGTTGTAATAGTTAGGCAAATTATGATAATGTCTGATCCTCCCAAAAAAGACTAGAAAAAGTTTCTGTAAAACAAGACAATCAAAACATCATATGAAAAAGTTAGCAAAAAGGTGGCACATCAAAACAAAATAGGCCAAGGATAGTAGTGAAACAAAATACATGTACATAAAAACAGTTTAAACAAGTCGAGTCAGAACGAATCAAATAAATGATTAACATGACACATTAATACCCATTTTAAGGGGAAGGAGTGCAGGGGTGGAGGAGGGTCTTCAAAACAAACGTGCCTGATGTTAGCGTGGTCAGCATGCGGGTTATCACAATACCACTGAATGACTCGCTGAGCTGACCACGTGACCTTACACCTTTTATTACATGTAATCCATCAACCAAGGCGTGGATCAAAGAATTTTCACAATTTACTCCTCCCGGAAACCTCCAACTAAGTTATTGCATTCAATGCATAAATACAATTATTATTCTAAAAATTGTTGTTTTATGTATTCTTATGCTTATAGGCAAGCTCACCGCAGCTTGTTTTTGCTAATTTTGTATAAATCAAATAAAGCACTTTCATAGAGATGAATAATTCATTTGTTAAAATGATGGTATAAATGTAAACAATTTAACAAACAAGAAGGGGATCAGATTCACAAGCTTTGATTAGCAGTTAAATTGTTTACATTTATACCGTCATATTAATAAATGACATTATTCATCTCTATGAAAGTGTTTTATTTGACTTATACAAAATTAGCAAAAACAAGCTGCGGTGAGCTTGCCTATAAGCATAAGAATACATAAATTCAGATTCTCATCACGGTGTTTATTCAAGCACGTTTGCTCCGTTCTCAATTTGTTTTTTGAATGGAACGTTTGTCCATGATAACCGTTTTATCGTCACATATCATTTTAAAATACATTTTGAAAACCATATCAACAATTTTAAGTCCTTAATAAGTGACATTTTTCAATGCATTAAAAATGTTATTTTTATTCATGAACTTTTAATCCATTTATATATTTTATTTTATTTTCGTTCATACTTTGTGTATTAGTTCGCAACATATGTGTAGATCGATTCCCTTTGAACAGGCAATTGGACAATTAAAGTGATGAGTGCCAACAATCATACAGTTTTTGAAACAGCTTTTGTTACAGGTAAAATGCAAAATCTTTAATTATGCATTCTTGAATTGCATTCAAATACATATATCAGTAGTATTATTTAATATTATCTCTACATTCTGCAAAGGAAATATAAAAAATGAATATAAAATCATTTTTATAAACAAAATCTTCTGATTGCTACTAACTTTGAAATCGTACCGCGTCTGCTCTTGATTCAAAGAGTAAAGAGTCAATCCTTACGGGATTCAATCCAACTGTGGGATGTTAAGACCGATCCTTTGGATGAAACCGCGAAAGCCGAGGTCTAACTAGTTTTGCAGTACATACTGACACATAAAGATCCCTAATTGCTCAATTACGCTTGTTGCAATATTTGCAGCTCTCTGCCAACAAGTGAAGGCAACTGCACATAATAAATGAAAATTATCAAAAGCAACAAACCAAAAAACAAAATACTTAATTCAATTTTGCACTTTCAATCAAATCTGAACACTGGAAAGCTCGAATTTCGTGCTATTCAAGGTACGTAGCCTGCCAAATAAGAGGAGTTGGATCCCTAAAAACAATTTTGAAGTTTCTTTGGCAAGGTATTACAGGTTCCTGTAACTATAATTCCACATCAGAAAGTATTATCTGTTTCGACCAATAAATCTTCAAGATTGTCAATGGCATCAACAGATGACTTCTATTCAGACAAACTGACAGAGATACAAGCATTGAGAGAGCAGAGTGAATTTTTCTGTAAGAGTAATTGAGCAGCGAGTGATATTTTTCGTGTCAACATATAAATAGTTGCAAAACTACATGTTGCTGAACCTCAGTTTATGCAGTCTTATCCGAGAGATCGGTCTCCCCGTCCAACAGTTGGATTCAATTTCTTTCATTTTAAAATGGGACTATTCATTCACTTTATTAGCAGTGTAATAACGATAATAATTATACTTACAGTTATCTATCCGTATAGGATTTCCGAAACATATACTTACATGTACTTCCTTACAATACTGAATTTTAAATATCTGTATAAAAAGATCCCTTTAATAACAACAGGGAAATTATTATAGTGTACTTTAACATATGTTTTAAAAGTATATATATATATATATATATAAAGGGCAGTAAAGAATTGCAAGAACATTGCAAATAGAATTCACACATGTATGAACTTAACCCTTTTGAAGAACATTGTTTAGTATAAAGAGTGAATATTGTATCGAAAATTAATGATGGTTAATAAGATAATATATTTAAAAGACTGTTGTCTGCTGATAAAGGAATCGTTTGTGGCCATTATTTCTCCAAAGATTACCAAATACTTTTTTAAATCCCTCTAGCATATTTATTTCTCTGTCATAAAAATATAATCAAGTATAGTTCATGGCTGTTATCTGCATCGATAAGAAATGATGATGTATTCATTTTTATGTATTTTGCTGCTTGTAAGTGAGAATATAGCCATGAACTTATTATAGTTTCCGTAACATATAACACTAAACATTTTTTTAAAAAAAATGTTTTTTTTTTATTTTGAGCTTTATACAGTGTATGTATTTGGATGAAGCGCTAAGCCAGGTTTATTTGAATAGAAATTTGATATAAACTGTTGTAAACTTTTTTTCATGATATATGTGAAAGCATACAGAATAAAAATGAAATTCATTTATATCATTCTATTTTTATATGATCGTTTCACACAGACCATACTTAAGAGTTGTCGATACTTGGTATTACTTCAGACAGCCATTTTGAATTTTAAAAACTTAACTTACAAATTCGAGTTTTTATCTTTTAATTTCATAATTCATTGTGAATGTGGTATGTGTAAGTCTTATGAAAGCCTCTTGACAGTTATGGACAAAAGAATTTCTATAAGAAATTTTGTTTAAAAAATAGTTTAGGTATTTTTCCCCTAATCGTTTTGCTTTGTAAAATTATACAACTTCAATATAATACTTTGTTTTAACTTAACAATGACTATCTTAAACAGTATTAAGGCTCAAAAACGCTTTTGCTGTGTTTGATAAAAAAAATCTTAAGTATATTCTTTTATCTTTTTGAATTTAATGTAAATTAAATTTTTTTCTTTAAGTTTTCAGTCGACCCGTTCTAAAAGCACAGAGAAGTACATTGGTTATAAAAGAGGGTTCTCCGATATTTCTAGTATGCTTTTGGACAAACAATTCGCATGAAACAGATTTCCCGGTAATAAATTTCAATCCGTCGTCTACTTCACGTGAGTAAGAATGGCATGCACAAGTCTTGATTTTACGAAGAAAAGTTCTTTTAACCTCAAAATAGAAATTTCATGATGGTATTCTTTTCTGTTAAATAAATATAAAATCCCTTTAAATATATATTAAAATTAAAAAAACACACACACACTTCATTTGCATTATCTATTTCTTCCAATCAGCATTTTTTTTTTATACTTTGGCGTAACTGTATGACAAGTTAATTTTGTAATTTAATTCTCGTCATATTTTTTTAGAACTTGGAGATTGGATACTCACAGCCACAACAAATAAGTTTTACTCAGTGTTCATGAAACTTAAATCGGTGGTGTCTGACCGAGGGAGTTACCACTGCTACAGTAATCGGAACGACAGTGTATTTACAAGTCAATCTAGAAGAATTGAAGTGAATATATATACTGCAGGTACATAATTTAACATAAAGATAAGAATCTATTTATGCACTGATGCCGACTAATAATTTACAAAGATTACAAAGTATTTATATACAAAAAACTAAATAATCAAATTTGATGCCATATTGATATCGTCTAAAAACTTAAGCTTAACATGACTCCGATATAGGCATACGCCATACTAGATATCCTATATGTATCTAAGATATAAGTTCTGCTGTATACCTGTCGCATTCGTAACATTTTACCGCTTTATTATGTCGCCCCGAACGAAGTCAGGAGACATATTGCGATTGTACGCGTGTTTTTGTTCTACGGGCTGTTTCTCGGAGATGGCTGGGACAATCTTCCTGGAACTTTCCACAAAGGAGGATCACTGGTTGTAGTTGTATTGTGTGGTCATTCAGTTTCAAAATGACTAATTTTGTCCGCGAGTGTTCTCTCTGGTTCCTTGAACATTCTTAATGAAATTCTATTATGTAATGATTAGTATCTGTAATTGTGCGTGTTGCATTTAAAAATTGCAAATTGTCAATAGTTTCCATAGAAACAGGGGAAAAGTGAAAAAACTTTAACTATAAATTTTTATCAAAGTACTGAAAATACTGATTCGAGTTGATTGATTGTATACTGTTTAATGTCCCTCTCCAGAATATTTCACTGATATGGAGACGTCACCATTGCCGGTGAAGGGCTGCAAATTTAGGCCTATGCTCGGCACTCAGGGCCTTTGAGCAGGGAGGGATCTTTATCGTGCCACACCTGCTGTGACACGGGGCCTCGGTTTATACGGTCTCATCCGAAGGACCGCCCCATTTAGTCGCCTTTTACGACAAGCAAGGGGGTACTGAGGACCTATTCTAACCCGGATCCCCACGGGGAGATTCGAGTTGATGGTTTTCCAAGCTTAGCTAATGGGTATTGTTTTAGTGATGAAAAAATGAAAGTCTTGTCCAGTTCGGGGCGACATACGCTATTGCTTGCAATAGCAGACTTTCTAGTTTTCACAGGAATCGGCTTGGAATTGCAACAGGTGTTCGTGCTCGTTATCTTAATTTGCATTTATTTACTTTTTAGTGCAGTTACGCGTATTTCGTTCTTTGTATACTGCACTGACATGAACAACTGTTGTAAATTTCTTTGGTATAGTTTGCTCCTGTCGTGAAATAAGTACAAACATGTAGTTATTTTATAGTTACCGAGTACTATGTAGCATACGTCCCTCTTTCCAGGCGACAACTCATTACACTGAACAGTGTCTAAATAAACGGCTTATATGGGGACTCTTAGATATGACAACTGAATGAAGGAATATGGCGGACAAATTCATTTTACCAATCATGCCCCGTTTTCAGGACTTTATCTTACTTTTAAAAGCTATAACCATGTATGAATCGTAAACCTGCAATGCTGAAGGAAGAATTTAAGATTTATTAATTTGATTACGAAACACACATTTGCTGAATTAAGCAAAATTAGTTTATACAAATTGTGTTCACATGAAGCTCAAATCTTTTTCAACAGATGACATAGTATGCCAATCGAACGTCGACCAATACGGTATAAACTGGCCTGACACATTTGGAAACACAATATTGAATGGATCTTGCCCATATGGACAAAACGGTAGGTTGTAATACAACAGAATAAAAATCAGGGGATACATATAACTTGATAATTTGATAACCTCTTTATGTCTTTCTGACATCTTCATTATTTTTTTTCTTTCTTATTTAAAACCCCACAAAGATTATTAATTCAACATTATACACATTTGGAAACACAATATTGAATGGATCTTGCCCATATGGACAAAACGGTAGGTTGTAATACAAAAGAATAAAAATCAGGGGATACATATAACTTGATAATTTGATAACCTCTTTATGTCTTTCTGACATCTTCATTATTTTTTTCTTTCTTATTTAAAACCCCACAAAGATTATTAATTCAACATTATACATCAATTTGATTCTTAGTTATATTTTTCGTACATAAATAAACAATTTGAGAAACAGATGGTTACGAACAAAGAAAACGGACAAAAAATGTTAAACAATTATGCCAAGTTTTAAATTCACCAAGTCACAGTTTTGTTTAAGAAACTCTATTGAATTCTTTGAATTCGCCCCTTTTTTTAATTCACCCAATCGAGGTTAGGGCGAAAGGGGCGGAAATAAAAACTGGGGCGAAAATTTCCCTGTATACATGTACAGTAAATACATGTATCTTTCTAGAGTGAAACATTTTGTAATAGTGAAACATGACTCAACTCTTAACAAAAAAAAAAAAAGATTTGTGTATTGATGTTTATTTCTTTAGTCACTGGTTGTGTTATTATTTTGCTAAGGAAACTCATCACGTTTCTGCACTAGTTCTGGAAAGTGGAATTCAACAGACGTTTCCTACTGCTATGATGATAACCTTGATGTCATATCAGAGAGGGTAGATATCTGAGATCGTATTTTTTATTTCCATATAGAATAAATTTTACAATAAAGTTTGACAAATTCTTCACTGATCTTTTTAGAAACTTTCTAAAAATATCTTTCTTTATTAAAACATTGAATATTTTACATAACAAGTTAGATGATATTGACGCCGAGTTAGTTGATGGTACGGCAGACGACACTAGCGTTAGTGAAGTAATTAACAGTACCTTAACTGAGACGGAGGTTGTTACTAGGAGAACAAATAATCCTGGTGATCTAAACAGAACAGTGAATATACTGGAGAGAGTTGTACGCCTTACAAACTACAGTGGAAGCATGGTCAACAATTATAAACGGGTATTTGGATTTAACGATACAAATTTTAAGCTGTTTACATACCCGGTATATTTTTTGGCATTGATCTACAAATAATATATGATGCTTGTATTTGACTCGGATCCTTAATTGCCGATAAAGATATGAGGTCGTTTGTTTTCTTATTTTTAAGTCCTTTTTCGTAACTGTGGACAATTTGTTATCTCCAAGAAATGAGGATGCCTGGACTCAATTATCAGAGGTAAGCTTTCAATCTTTTTTTTCAAACTTGAACTTTAATATAATGCCTAATCAAATGCAGTTTGTATTATTAAACTGAGTCATGAAATCCATTTATCATTATTAAGTAGAATTTGTTTGATTTTTTTCACTGTGGAATCATCATTGTACGTGGATGTCTTGAGTCACCTTAACACACGATTTTGCATCCCTAGCATTTGTTAACTTAAAAAAATGACAAAGACTTGTATTATGTCTATATATTGATTGACTTAAATTCCCCTTTTTACAAAAGAGGCCTGATTTATCTTCTGCTGAACTTGTGATGAGTTTGGTAGATAGGTTCAGTGTTTATGTCCGACAAGGGAGACGGAATTCCAACATTAGTGATAGATTTAATGGAAGCAACTTTGGTAAGAAACGCTTTTTATTGTTTCTTTTATTTCTCGCGAAAACAAATTTCAACAATTTAATTGCAAACAATTCGAGTTTTAAATTTTCTTTTCTTTAGAAGTGAAACACGATTTACTAGATTCAATACAAGACATCACTTTTCCTGAAGAGACTTCAGAAGAATCGTTTCTAATGCTGCCTCAGCAGGATGTAAATGTTACAGGTATAGTTTGACTATAATTCCAAAAAATAGTACCATCGCAAATAATCTACATAAACTTCAAAGACACACGCAGGAGATCAATCTAATACTTTGAAAATTTAATAAACTTATAAATACAAATGTATGCTTAAATACGTCTGTTTGGCTGCAAGATGTAAAACGGTGCTTGATTGGGTAGAAGACCATTATCCTTGTCATTGCCCTATCTTGAATCCCAAATCATCCATTCCACATTCTCAACACCGCACGCTACCTAACCCCATCCCAATCAACATTAAGGATCAGCACTATAAGTAGGGAGGTTTGTTGGATAATGATCAAAATTAAATCTTTTAAAGGAATAACAATATTGTTCTCAAAGTCTATATATGGACTAAATCCAAGTTTTCTGTAGATGATGATGTACTTAACCATCTAAAGGAGGTAACATTGTTTATATCCATATAACATATACTGAAACGAACATGGTAATTTTGGAAACTTTTTTATCAAATATTTGTTCAAAACAATGTTATAAATAGTATATAGAACATTAAAAAATTCATGTTTTAAGGTAAGTCACTCGTCAGTTTTTTAGAAAAGTTCACGCAGAAGCTTTTACTTCAAAACTACTTATTAAAATTCAATTTTTATAACATATTTAAATTCAACAATGTAATTTTTTTAACATTCAAAGAAAAAGCTGCTCAAAATTTTACAAAGAAGCAAGATTTATGAGGGACTATTTCTTTTGGTGGAAGGATATTTAGCAGAAAATTCTGCAAATCTGCACATTTATAAAATTTAATGTAATGGAAATTTAGCCTCACATACTTTTACTCGGAGAATATTTTCCGTTTTGATATTGCTAAAAATATTTAATATAGGTCTTAATTTATATTTTTAGACCAAGTTTTACACCTTCCCTCAACAAACTTTTCCAAAAAATGAAAATATATTAAAGAAGTCAAGATCAAATTTACACCATTTTTTGCCTGAAAATCACATATTTTGACAAATATTTCAAAATTAACATCACTGACCCCACCTTTTTCTTTCATTATTTTAAACTACTCGATACCTGTGACTGATCAGCTCTTAAGTCGTGAAAAGTTTGATATAAGAAAATTTTTTATTGCCTATGAAATTTTTTAATACCCCAAATATGTTATTTTTTAGTGCAAAAAGGTCATACAATGATTTACGCGCATTAATTTGCAAGATTTGTTTAATTATAAATATTATTCAAACTATTTTACGTAAAATAAGATTATATTTATTGCCATGCTTACATCTGATCAAATTTAATAAGGGTTAAAGTAATTAACCAAAGAGATGAAATTTAAGTGCAAAAAGGTCAACTTAAATGTACCGTAAATCAGTAGGATGCACACTGGCCCCCTATTTTCTTTGCAATTTTGAGTTACACTTTATGAGTACTTATCCAAAATATACTTCTCAAAAAATCCTTGATATAACAAATTTCAGGAGTGACTTACCTTAATTTTGAAAGACATTTATGTCGCTGTCTACTCTTTTTTTTAGGAAATTCTTATACGGCCGTTATATACAAAAGAATTGCAAATATACTTCCTACAAAACTGAGCAACTCCTCAAAGTAAGTCGAGTAAGCCATTTTTAAAAATTGTTCATACGTAGAGCATGCGTTTGCGTATAGAATCAACTGAGAGATATGAAACCTTTATACTGGCGCTGAAGGTATACTGCCGCATAAGTAAGTGATGTTGTCAAATGAAAAGTTATTCATCTCGTGTGTTATAAATCTTAGTTGTTAGATTACCATTACTGTCCTTTTCAAGTAAAATATCTAAATGAGAAGCAGGTGTGTCAGACTCTATGGTATCTTTTATTTTAAGCTCACCGGGATATATCGTATCTACAAAAGAATGAAAATAACCATTGTTAATTGACAATACGTCGTCCATATATCTAACTGTCGAGTTGAAGGCCACAGAAAGTGTTCTCTTCATTTCACGTATATAAGTTTAGATAAAATTCTGCTTCATATGAATGTAGAAATAGGTCTGCTACAAATGAGACGCAATTGGTACCATGAGATTCCAATAAATTGTTGAAAGAGTTGATCTCCAAATACTACAGATATTGTCAATCAGAAACACAAGAAAATTTTAATATTAACTTCTTAGTACTTGTGTGTATAATCATGACTAATGCATTAAATATATCTTCTTTTAGAAATCGTTTTACTTTATTTTGATAATTTCTTGAAAGAATAAATCATCTCTTTAAAACCCTTTAATGTCTGAGAGTGCTAATATTAAGGTTTCACCAAAGGTCAGCATGTCCAAAAATTTATATTTACAATACCTCCAAAACTATATGATTTATAATGTTAAAACTTTTACAGTTTATATATATATCATTGATTAACAGATGGAAAGTATCACTTGATAACAAATACTTAAAAAAGAATATTTATCTAGAAAAATTCTTTTTAAAAAATGCATATACTTTTACAAAATACACCTAAGTACATCCGAACTTTTAGTGAAATTCATCATTGCAGAAACAAAATATGTTTATCAATGAAGGGCAAGTAGGACTTCGATAGCCTATGGAAAGTTGTTTTCCCTATTTATTTTGTCCAAATGTTAAGGTTTGAAACCGAAAGTACAATGCAAATGGCGGATTTTTATAGGGTCTTGTTTTTATACATATCATGCTTTCAATAACAGCCTTTCAGAGATCATTCACGTCCAACTTGCCCTTCATTGATAAACATATATTATTTCTGCAATGATGGTTTTCACTAAAAGTACAGCATTAAACATGTGCATTTTTAAAAAAAAAAGATATGCAAACTTTTTACTAATTTTTTTTCTTTTCAAATCATTTTTTTTTTAAATATTTGTTTTCAAATGACACTTTCTATCTGTAATTCACTGAAATATTTATACATTGTAAATGTTTTAACTTTACACCTCACATAATTTTGGAGCAATTGTAAAAATAAATTTTTGAACACGCTGACCTTTGGTGAAACCTTAACTTAAATAGTCTGTAAAAGTCATTTCAACAATACATAATACGAAATGAAAAAATATTAAACAAATCATTTTCATCACATAAAAATGCTGCTATGGGATTTTTAGAGCTAGGATGACCATGAAAGCGCCTGTTGTCAACACACCAATACTGTCATTTACACTGAACACGGTTCCTGATATTTTGTCTCCTCCACTGACACTTACATTTTCACCTATGAATAAGGTATATTCACCATTTCTTTTGTCATTTTAAACATATAAAAAATATAACTAAATCGATAGACTTTTAAAAAAAAAAATTAGAAAGTTCACAAAATTTCTTTTTTAGAATAATAAAACAGCCTGTATTTATAAATCACACTAACCATAGACATCTTGTTCAGACAGGTGACATATCGTCCTCAGTTTGTGTCTACTGGAACTTCTCCTCAAGGTAAACATGGCACAATAAAAATTCTTGCTAATCAGAGTTGTTATTAATTGCACAGATGTGATGGATATTTTTTTCGATTTTTTTTTATAAAAAGATAATCCAATCTTAACTTTTTACAATGATCTTTCAAATCTTTTTTTTTCCTTAGCAAAATTTAATTACGTTTTAATTTTTTTATATTGTTCGTGAAGCAGTTCATACTTAATATGCATTCATGATTTATAACCTTGTTTAAGAAATGGACTTGGAGGCTGGGATACAGATGGATGTGACCTTACACAATCTACTTCCAACAAAATTACCTGTCAGTGTAACCATCTTACAAATTTTGCTGTTTTGATGAGTTTGGATACAGATGTAAGTGGATAACACTTTATGTTTTTTAACGAAGTCTAGAAATGAAATATTTTTCCTAATAGGTTCTTTTCATTGACATTTTATATTTCTTACATATTTATAAAATTATCTCCAAATGATAAATAAATTTTAGTCAATAGAGAAAAAATGCTGTATTTTTCTTAGAAATTTAGTCATAATTGTCTCTCATTTTTCAATTTTTGTTTGTTCATACAATCTATTTGGGTACAAGTAAATTCATTTTATTCTATCATTTTAAAATTAATTTCAAGTGAAAAATTGTTTTTACTTTATTGAAGGTAGCAGATGCAGAATTTCTCTCTACAATTTCTTTGATAGGAAGCTGCATTTCAGTTATATTTGCATCATTGACTGTGATAATGCATATCCTAGTTTGGAGGTAATTATTTTTTTCTGAACTAAATAGTTACATTCATGAAAAAAGATTCGTGAAAGGTTCAAATTGTTGAGAAACTTAGGGCGGTTTTTTTATAAACTATTTTTTATAAGAGCTATAGCATAACATGTTTTCCTTAAAAAAATCTAATATTTAATTTAATGTAAGGTGGTCGTTATGAAATGATTGAATTTTATAGATATTTAAAAAGTGAAGTGGTCATCTTATTGATGAATCTATGTGTGGCATTGTCCATCTCCTATCTGCTTTTCATCGTGGAGACATATGCATCAGTTAATGAGGTTTGTATTATTTTCGCTCAACTAAAAAAAAACATTACAAAGAAATCAACCTTGTTGATGTGAGTTTTTTCATTTTTAAGTTCAATAATTTTCATTTTAAGGTGATTTATGTTGACATCATTGTCGTAGATAATTTAAAGATATTCTTAGGGATATCATTACTTAGTATATTTAATTATCTTATTCAAAACAAACCCCATTGACATCAATGTGTATGATATATATTCAACAAACTCAAAGATAATATATCAGTACCTGGAAATGAATATTTATATGAAATTGATTAAATAAAACACTTAAAAATTCCAAATATGAATAATTTCAATTGACTTGTTTTCCATACCACTGTAATCTGTGGCTTTTTTATGAAGTTTTCAATATTTGAAAACTTAATCAAAAAATATAAGAAAATGATTAAGCCTCACAACATTGCAATTGTACAATTTCAAAAATACTGAAATAAAAAAACCTTTTCTTCCAGAGACGCTAGCCTATCATTTAGCAATACTCCTTTGACAATTTTAGATTGCCTGCACAGTAATCACCTTTTTCCTGCATTCAATGCTACTGGTCATGTTTAGTATGATGCAATGCATTGGTATATATTATTTCCGGAATATTGTCATCGCTTCGATTTGGCTACGTCTAGCGAATAGATTTTCAAGAAGATCAAATATGCCCTTGTTTATGGGTTTCGGCTGGGGTAAGTTTCCGATATGTTGCGTTTTTTACCGACTGATGTTTATTCGTATGTTAAAGAATAGAATTTAAATTAACAAAATTGATTTTTGTTTCAATAAGATTAATTATTGTGTTGATCTTTTTTCAATACTTTTTAGTCAGCTTGCAATTACCCTGTATTACTCCTCTATTTACAGGAATACCTTTTGCTATATCTTTAACAACGCTTGGAATATTCTTCCACCAAACATATCATTTATCAAACCAGTAAGAATTTTAATTGAGACAATTATGGATGTTAATTGGATGTTAATTATCCAGGATCAACAAGGTGTCAAGATACCGGTATTAGATTTGTTAAAAAGCGTAGGTCTTTGGATTAGTAAACACATTATTTATTAAAGATTATATTCGTATACATAATTATGTATAAACTCACTGCTTCGAAACATGGATTTTGCCCACATAGATATTTGTCTCATTTGACATTTTATTTAATCTCCATGTATTAAATTTAGTTTCCATATATTAAAATTAATTTTGACTTTTCTTTTATTCTTCGAAAAACTTCTTAATACGTGTTTTAACAATTTTACAAATACATCCAGTCTCGTTTAAAGTTATCTTTTTGTAAGTTATATGGTCGATACAATGACCTTGTCAGCAGATACATTAATCATTAAGTCATATGCAGACTCAAGTTTGTAATACTAATTGTTAGGCCAGTATTAACACAATAAGTGAAGGCGAGTTTTTCCATTTTTCCCCGATCATGACAAAGCCTTGGTCCATAAAACTTATGACGAGCTCACATTTGATCTGGTTCACTTTAACCAATGAAATATATATCGGTAGTGAAAAAGTGAGACTGAGATCAAAAATAAAGCTCGTCTAAGTTTAATGGCCCCCTGCCTTGAGCACACGGCGAGTGTAACCGGTCGGCAGGGGATGCTCACTCCTCAATGACACCTGATCATATCTATGATGTTTTATTGGTCCATATTTGGTCTGCTCCTGATTTGTACTTATTAATGAACTTTAAAGCCTGAATACTATTCGTTATCTCCATTAATGTCATTCATGAACTTTAAAGAACGACATTTTTATTTTATTTTTTTTTTACAGCTGCTGGCTTTCTGTTGAGACTGGGTCTATTTATTTCTTTGTTGTTCCTGTTTGTCTGGTGATATTTGTAAGATTTTAACTAAAATCAATAAATATTCATCATATATAATATACTAATATATAATTGATTATAAAAACTGCTCTTTATGAATCCGTTTGAATTAACAATTTGTCTTTGATCTTTCGAATAACGAAAGGGGGTATGTCTTATATTTAAAATTTTTAATTTCTTTCAGATAAATTTCATTATTATTCTGGCTTTATTGAAAGTGTCGTTAAGTCGAATGAAAGGATATGCGACACAGACATCACAAAATCCGGAAACTATAGGCATTTCAGCTAAAGCCCGGTTGGTATTTTTAACTCAATCTAAAACCAGACTTTCAAAGTCAAATATTCAGGTACTGTTCCTCCTCTTACTTGTGTGTGGAGTACCTTTACTGCTATAAAAGGGGAAGCTGTAGACTTGTTCCATTTATTCGTCGATATAAAGCAGAGTTACATTCACAATGACCTTTAGTTTACTTGCCTTTTCTTTTTATCGAATGGGTAAAAATTCCTTTAAATGTTTTTTCCGTAAATTTTAATCGCTAAAATGTCTCACTAATTTAGCGAATTCTTCAGGAATATTCTAAATATATTTTGGTGATAATCACAATTCCTAAGAAATTCACGTAATATAACACCTATATAACAATTTTATAACGCATAATTTGTAAGTAGTTATGAACATGTATGCCGTTAGTAGAATTTGGAAGTTTTTCCCCTTCAAAGCAGTTAGGTCACACGGAGAGGAATCCATAAGAGAATCTGAGATGGATGATATTTTGTGATGCTCCTTTTGTTATCAACTTTTTACTTGTTTAACTTATAAATTCCATATATGAATCTAAATCTTCTATTGTAAGACACTTTGCAAATATGCTGTACTTTATATAAGTGCTTTGACATGCATATTAAATGTATATATATGTATAGGGTGTGTAAAACGTATATCTAGTCTAATAATCCTTCTTTATCATTTTGTATGTCTTTTTAAAAAATGAAGTGTTATTCATGATTATTAGGTTTATTGAGTATGCAGAACTATAAAAAAAAATGCGTGTTGAAGATAAAAATGTCATGCAATATTTTCAGTGAAATCAAGTTAAATAATTTACTCGTCATATTTTTTAAATTAATTTTGTAAAATTATGCTTTTTGAATATTTAATCGTAGAATGGCTTTGAAAAACTTTGGAGTCCTTGTTCCAGTTCTTGGTGTTACCTGGGTGTTTGGAATTCTATCGATAAATGAAAATACAGAAGTTTTCCAATATCTCTTCACCATAAGCAGTTCTCTACAGGTAAATATGACTTGTACATTGCATCGGTAAGCACGCTTAAAACGAATTACTACTTACAGCAAATCTATTTTCTTTCCCCATGGGTTAATATATATATATATATATATATATATATATATATATATATATATATATATATATATATATATATATATATATATATATATATATATATATATATATATATATATATATTGTGAAAAACGGATATAACAAATTATGCTGATAACGAAGCAAATTCAAAATGTCTGTACCTAGCTGGCAATTTGCTGTAAGCTTGTGTTAATTTACTGAACTTGGAGGAATATTTTATTTTAAAATTCTATTAAGGAAAAAGAAATATTTTCTGTGGTCTTAACTTCCACATTCAGGTATATTGAATGTGACCTTTTATAAATCAACAACAAAAAGATTATTTCTACTTTGATTCAAAGTACACATATGAAAATATCAATCCTTCTGTCTTTCGAAAATACAGAAGTGAAAAAATAGATTGATATTAAACCTCAGACTTTTTGACACAATGAAAGCAATATTTCAATAAAAATCACCCTTGTAAGTGTTTTTATATACGTTGTCATTGGTCAAAAATATTTTTCTAAAACAACTTTCTGATAGGACACACAAATACTAGTTTTCCGAAGTGTATAATTTCAAGATTCTTGAGTTTATGGTTGATAATATCTAATATGGTCTTTAGAGGGCGGTTCTTCAGACAATGTATCGAAACTCCCATCGACACTGATACTATTACATTATCAGCATATTAAAAATTATATTCGTATAAAGGAGAATTTATTATAAACTTTATACACAAGAAAAGTATACTTGCAATTACCTTCGAGTAAACATTAAAATAAATCAACGACATATCTTCTATTTACACTAGTAAGTTCAATTCATATGCCGGCACGATAAATAAAAATATTCCTTCACTACCTTCACATGTAGTTTGTGTCTCCCAGTAAATTTGATATGCAATAGCCTACTATACGTATCAACAATACCAAAACGAGGCAAGCTATTGACAAACAAATTGATGAAAGAACAGTTTTTTTTCTGTTGAAGCTTTGTATTAAATTCTGCTTTATAATATAAAACAGGTTGGCTTATAAGGGAGCGTTATGAAACACGGACAATATTATCAAAATCAATTGTATATACATGTATGTATTTCTAATAATATTGCAACTATAATTGCCATTCTTTTTTTCGTGTTTTTGGTGCTTAGAATTTAAAAGGACATGATTACGGTATTCTTTAAAGACAAGGGTAATATTGTTCATCTCTTTTAACATCCATGAGTAATTATTCAGTTATTGACATTTCCAATTTTAGCCCATTTGATCAAGGCTTGTGTGTTTTCTGATCAAAATTTGTCCGTTGTCTGTCGTTGTTGTTGTCGTTGTCGTCGTCGTCGTAGTCGTTGTCGTTGTAAACTTTTCACATTTTTATCTTTTTCTCGAGAACCACTGGGCTAATTTTAACCAAACTTGCCACAAAGTATCCTTAGGTGAAGGGGATTAATTTTTTAAATGAAGGGCCACGCCCTTTTCCAAGGGGATATATATATATATATTATATATAAATATATATATTTATATAATATATATATATATATATATATATATAAAGATGAAACTCATGTGAAAGCATCCTTAGGTAGTGTAGATTCAAATTTGTTCAAATCATGACCCCCAGGGCAAGGGTGGGGCCAAAATGGTGTTCAAGTTTTACATAGGAATATATTTGAAAAATCTTTTAAAATCTTCTTCTCCAGAACCATTGGGCCAGGAAAGATGAAACTCATGTGGAATCATCCTAAGGTAGTGTAGATTCAAGTTTGTTCAAATCATGACCCCTGGGGCAAGGGTGGGGCCAACATGGCCGCCTCACGGTTTAACTAGGCATATATAGGAAAAATCTTTAAAATCTTCTTCTCCACAACCACTGGGCCAGGAAAGATGAAACTCATGTGAAATCATCCTCAGGTAGTGTAGATTCAAGTTTGTTTATCATGACCCCTGGGGCAAGGGTGGGGCCAAAATGGCCGACCCAAGTTTTACATAGGAATATATAGGAAAAATCTTTAAAAATCTTCTTCTCCAGAACCACTGGGCCAGGAAAGATGAAACTCATGTGGAGTCATCCTCAGGTAGTGTAGATTAAATTTTGTTCAAATCATGACCCCCGGGGCAAGGGTGGGGCCAAAATGGCCGACCCAAGTTTTACATAGGATTATATAGGAAAAATCTTTAAAAATTTTCTTCTCCACAACCACTGGGCCAGGAAAGATGAAACTCATGTGGAGTCATCCTCAGGTAGTGTAGATTCAAGTTTGTTCAAATCATGACCCACGAGGCAAGGGTGGGGCCAAAATGGCCGACCCAAGTTTTACATAGGAATATATAGAAAATCTTAAAAAAATCTTCTTTTCCACAACCACTGGGCCAGGAAAGATGAAACTCATGTGGAGTCATCCTCAGGTAGTGTAGATTCAAGTTTGTTCAAATCATGACCCCCAGGGCAAGGGTGGGGCCAAAATGGCCGACCCATGTTTTACATAGGAATATATAGGAAATATCTTTAAAAATCCTTCTCCAGAAACACTGGGCCAGGAAAGATGAACCTCATGTGGAATCATCCTCAGGTAGTGTAGATTCAAGTTTGTTCAAATCATGACCCCCGGGGCTAGGGTGGGGCCAAAATGGCCGACTCAAGTTTTACATAGGGATATATAGGGAAACCTTTTAAAATACTTCAAAGCTATGATTAGTGATATTTATATGGAATCATCCTCAGGTAGTGTAGATTCTAGTTTGTTCAAATGATGAACGCCTGGAAGGGGGGGGGGGTTCATCTCTTTTAACATGATGTGCTCAGGTGAGCGCTGTGGCCCCTGGGCCTCTTGTTATTGTAGGGTCTTCTTATTTTCATCATACATGTTCCTTTGAATAAAAAGGTAAAAACATTAAAGCATTTTCTTTTATTTTTCCATTTTTATCAAATGTTTGGTTCAATCCCTCACTGACAAAATAACTCCCCTTCTTCAGTGGAAAAATTTAATTTATTCGGTGTGTTTAATCTACATAGTTACGAGATGCCTATAAAAAGAAGTTCAGATTCCTGGAGACTTCCTCGAGCAGCCACAAATCCACAGGGTCCAGTAATCAGACAGCTGAACAGAAGATAACCACAACTGTACAAATGTCTCAGGTAAACGTCATCTATAACACAGCGAATACTTAACTTGTAAGGGTCAGTGGAATGTTTTGTTTTGTATTTTTCAAGAGGGGTAGGGGAATCGAAAGTAAGATTTTTTTTTATTTTTAAAAGACTGAAAATGATGGGATTTTGTTAATTTTTAAAAAGCAATTATACAATATTTAATAATTGTTAAATGTCTAAAACCTATATATCAAAAGATATATATTTAGCTTTATATAATAATAGTTGACTGCCTCCTCTTACTTACGCGAAGTAACATTTTTTTCTCATATACTTTTCAGGTATCAGACAAACCGAAAAAACATGAAGGTATTTTTTTTTTAAATCTTATGGTTGTATCTCATTCATTTTCTCATTACAACAAATGAAAAGAAAGAAATTAAATCAGTGAATATTATTCCATTGCATATAAAACAGATGTAGCTGGGGATGGAATGGTCCGAATCTCAAAAATCGTCAACGACTGGACACCACAAGACCAGGACAGTTGTGAAGATTGCAGGCAAAAAAAAGCTATTTCAAGGACAAATGAACCGTGCAGCAATTCGTTACCTGTCTCTGAAGTGTTTAATTCTCTTTTATATATATATATATAAAATATATATGTATATATATATATATATATATATATATATATATATATATATATATATATATATATATATATGTGTGTGTGTGGATAAAAAACTGTGTTTGTCTGGATTCAAAAGGGTAGGGAAACAATGTGTGTGATACTTCACGTTCTAATTTCATTCTACAATCCGAGTTGATATTATAAAATAAATGTTATTCATCTAGATATATGTAAAAAAAAAAAAAAACAAGTTAGATTTTTTAAATTTCATAATACATTAATTTCATCTAATAATAAGTTGTATTTCATTGAGTTAATTTGAAACTAACACATGCTCAAATCTAGAGTTTTCCGTGAGGTAGTTGTATATTTATTGTAATATTACATTAAAAATATTTTATGTGACCACTTGAACACTTTCTGAGATGTTGCTTTTACGACGAAGGAAATCGAAATTAAAATGCAATAATCATATACTTTTTAAATATATAGATATCAAACTGAGTTTCAAAATAATATTGTAAGTGCAATACAATGTCTGGTATGCTAAGAACTGGTTGTGTCTGTCGTACACGTGTCTCTTTCCCAAACCCATTACGTTAAGGAGAAAATATATGAAGTCAAACAGGGGACAAATATCCATGTGGTTTTATTTATTCTTGTATGGTTGATGCATTTGCAAAAGATTTGTTTTGGTTACTGTCTCTTTGCATATAATAATTATTTAAATGCACCATTAAGACCACAGCCCTGCAAACCTATTCAGAAACGCCCCTTTCGACTTTTTGCTTTCTTTAGAAGGTAAGCATACAAACAGATATACATTGTCAAATTAAGGCATTTCATGCATTTTTTGCGACAACATATTTTTGAAGCCATTTTTGCAAATATATTTTCGGCATTTACTTTTAAATATTAAATTATTTTTTTTCATCGTTTAAAAGTTCTTCGAATTAATTTTTCTATACAACAGTTACAATTCATTTGCAATATGTACACTTATTAATTAAAAATTTGAAAACCATACACTTACCATTTATCATTTTTGACTTATAAAGAGAATGTTATAACTACATGTAAGATATATAGGATTTTTTTCTCTGCAAAAACGCTACGAAATATCGATTTTAAAGGTAGCAAACCAAACAAAATAATAACCATGCTCAAGAAAAGTTAAATCCAGTGTCATAAAAATGAGTCTTAGACTTAAAAGCTTGAGAAGCTTTTGTTGTCAAAGTGATAAAACACAATCTTAGTAAGTTTTTTTTTTTGTTATTTTGGTACGTAATATTGCATATTAAATAGTTTTCAGATTTTTTCTCTGATTTATTTTGCACAATATTGAGTTTTTTTTAACAGAAAAAAAAGACTATAGCCGCTCCAGTGCATGTGGTACTACTCATATACATTAAAGTATTTTAAATCTTAGGAACAGATTAAATTTACTTATTTATTTAAGTCTCAACAAGCCTTTCACAATTAGAAATTTAATATACAGCTCATAAAACAAAGCACAGTTACCAGATCCAGGATTGAAACGAACCACTTTGAGGGATTCCAACAGTTTTGCCCGTTATCCTTAAAAATCCTGAATTTATAAAATTATACTGCTTGTTTAAGCAATAACAATATAAACAATAGATTGAATGACAAAGAACTATTTCTAATGACATGAAAGTTAAAACAAGAGGTTCATGGGTCACATGGCTCACCTAAATGACTATGACTTTGTTGTTTTCTATCACCTGATATTCCCGCTATAAATGAAAACTGATTTTGGTCCTACCCTATCTTGTGTGTTATGAGTTGAACAAACTTAAATACATGCTACATGTACTTGATTATCTTTCTCTAAAAAGATAATCTCTGATATACAGTTCGAAGCAGAATTATAAGAAAAAATATATTCCTTTTTATTCTCATGTTCAACTTAAAATGTCTATGGGGGCCCCACAATAGCCTAAACACGCTTTAAGCTTCAGAAGTTTTTACAAAAGTTTCATCTTTTCTGGCCCAGTGTTTATTGAGACTATCTTGAAAAGACAAAAAAGAATGTAGTTATTCATTTAAAAAATTGAAACGCCTACATCGATGATGCCCTGTTTTAAATTAAGTTTGGTTAAAATTGGTCAAGAGAATTTGGATGAAAGGGAGAAATTGTGAAAGTAAACAATAAGACCAAAGACAACGTACCACAGACATCAGACAAATTTTATCAGAAAAAACTCACTTAAGCCTCCAACTCAGGTGAAATAAAATGACATGCAAATAGTTTGCCCTTTAAAAATTAAAATTTATCACAGATATGGGTGCTCTCTCTCTCTCCCCCCTCTCTCTCCACCGCAAGCTTACTGACTTTACAAAGGTTTACATTTTCTTCTACCATTCAAACAAAACAATTAAAAAATATCATAAAAATAATGATAGAGATATGAAAGCTGCCTAATGAAGATAGTGATAAGTGCATCATAATTAATAACTATGCATTTAGTTTGATGATGGTAAGTTACGGCTTATGAGGACATTCGATTCTGTTAGGCTAATCACTGTCATGACTGTCAATTTCAGAAAGCAGCTTTGTATCAGCCATGCTATGTTTAATGTCCTCAGCATAAGTCACACTTCCAGAAGTCACTTGATCTTGGTCACACGTGTTCGACTGTATACCCATTATGTCTTCATAAGTTATCAATGACGATATTTCTTCTTCCTGTAAGAGTAGAAACTTTGAAAATGAAATTTATTCTAAATACTTATGTCATGAACAATAATTTTCAGCTTTCATCATAAAATGTTTAAATGATCATTACATGTCATTTAAGGCAAAAGACTTACATTAAGAATTCTATTAAGTTCTTCCACAATACCAGTAAAATTAGGGCGGATGTCCGCATCAACTTGCCAGCAACGTAACATCAAGCCATAACTGAAGATAAAAGATAATTTAAAGATATGCATTATTTATAACCTCTTAATGTGTCTGAAATTACAATAATCAACCCTTAGAAGTTAAGTAGATCTGAAAGTGAAAATATTCAAGTATTGAAATCTTACATTTGATATGGACATAAAGGAGGTTTCTCGAGTCTCCCTCCTCCCTTTACATATTTCATAACTTCACCATTAGATTTTCCGGGATATGGCACGTGACCCATTGAAAACAGCTCCCATAAAACTACACCAAATGCCCTTAAAGATGATCAAGCTTAATTAAAAACAAAATCATACAATATTGCATATATTCTAGAATTTTTTATTGTAATATGTGAACCTTTTCATTGGTATCTAAATGTGAAGCACATACCACTTTCAATAAAACAAGCCATAAGCCCTGATTAGCACAACAATAATAACTGGATTTTTTTTTCAAGTTGATGCCTTTCTAGGTGACAAATTATGAAATTGATTTCATTTTGAGTGCTAATGCTAACATAGTTATACAGTTTATACGAACCAGACATCAGTTTTAGACGTAAATATCCCGTCAAGAAAGCTTTCTGGGGGCATCCATTTCACCGGAACCATTGCTCGGCCATTTTTTCTGTAGTAATTGGTTCTAAAGACAAGAATTTTTCCACTGATACCATTGAAACATTATAATACATTGTCGTATAATATGATGCAGTTTAAGAGAACTGGGATATTTATGCATAATTATTTGTATTTTAAAAGCCATTCTATTGATTACAGTATATCTTTTGTAAATAAACATAATGACAATACCTTAGTACATCCCTTGCCATTCCAAAATCACCTATCTTGGCCACACGATTGGGACCTTTTTCAGTCAGAAGACAGTTTCTTGCAGCAATATCCCTAAAAAAAGTCAGAAATTGAACGTTTTTCTATCCAATTCTTCTCATGTTTTTAAGATATTAATAATCAAATTACTTCCAAGATATGAGGCAGTAATTATAACTAACCGGTGAATGAATTTGTTTTGTTCTAAGTAGTGACAACCCCTGGCTACATCTATTCCTAACTTCAGTAGATCATGTAAAGTCAGATAGGATGGCTCATGAGGCTGGAACAAAAATAAAGGTCGCCTTTGAATAAATACTAATTTTTATTTCTCAAGGAAATACAAAAAAGTAGGAAATAAAATTTTATTTCATTAATTTTCCCTGAAAATATTTTAACAGGTCTCATGCTATTTTAATTGAAATTGTGCAGTTTCCAAATAAGAATCCAATCATTTTAGACCATCTATTTGGAACTCATTTCTACCTGCTTTGGTCTTGATTCCCTTATAAAGGTCCTGAGTTCTCCGCCCTCCATTAATTCCAGCAATAGATACATTGAGCGATCATGATCATCAGTAGAGATTCCAAGAAAGCGAACGATGTTTGGGTGGTTAAATTTACTAAAAATATAATTATAATAATAATAATTAAGCATTCTTTGATTTATTTTTCGTACTTTTAACTCTCTAAGCATTTAAACTATATGTACACATATAATCTAGTATTAGTATCTGAAACTAAAATTAAATAAAAGCTTTTCAAATGTAGCACTGTTTATTTTTAATCAAGTTTTCTTCTGTGTCTATCTCACCTTAAAGTTATAGCTTCGAAAAAAAGCTCTGCTTTAGTTTGTTCGGCACATAAAGTTGGTAATTTCTACAAACAGACATTATCGCATAAATGTCAGACTTGTCTCACATTTCCATCAGTAATTCAATGAAACAGAATAGAATGTGTAGCCTAAAGAGACAAAAACTAGTTGTTGACTTTACTAAAAGACGAATGAGATATCGCATTACCTTGACAGCTATTGGTAAATCCCTTCTAAGACGCGATACGTCGGCTAGTATTCCGTAATAGACCTCTCCGAACGCACCCTTACCGAGAAGTCTGCAAGATAAATTGTGTGTTTAAACAAGGAAACTCATTGAATTTTCTAATTCATTACAAAATTACATAATAAAGAAGACTGATGGCTATAACCATGATAACACGATTGTCATTTTCAAAATCTTGAATATCTCGATTTCCCTCATTTCTGGAAAGTAAAAATGCTTGTTTTGAAGGCTTATGAATCAAAATCAAAATTTCCCCCAAACAATAAGAGTATTTCAGAACTATCCTCAACATATAACTTGCCTAACAAGTTTGATATTCTTTCTAGGTATATCTCTAATCTTGTCCTCGGTCCACTCGTAGTATGGCGAGATATGAGACACAGCCAGATTACTGGGAACGAGGCTGTGGTGCTCGCTGTCACCTGACGACGCGTCAGATATGTCTACCGGAATAGAACACTTCCCGTCTATCCCGGTGGAAGTTGTAGATGTTGACACCGGAAGTATATTCCGAAGACTTTCATCCTTGAGATTTCGCCTCTTCTTGAAAACTAATGAAATAGATTAAGTCAGTGAAAGTAATAAAATGCGCAGTTGAGTTTAATTAGAATAATTCTAATCTCCCGGTCATACTGTATCATGATTTCTTTCTTTGCACATGGGTATGCTATATTTATTAAAAATGCACAGTCGTTATCGAAAAGTTAATTATAAATTATACATGAATGGAAGATGGCAGTATCTATTAAGTGAATTTCCATCGAATTTTAAAATCTATTTTATAAATTTATAAATTTAAATAATTTACCTGAGAATATGATCACAGCAGTAACCATAGCAACGACAATACCAGCCCCAATACCGAGAATTGTCAGCATATAACTAGAACTGTTATCTACCTCCACCTGAGTAGACACTAAAACAAACACATTATACACTTCAAAAAAATTAATATATATCAAAATCAATATTCTAAATTGGCGGAGGTCAATATAGTCAAAAACATTAATGGTAAAATAACCTAGCAAAAGAAGTCTTTCTTATAATGGTAATGACTAGGTTAACTTTTCAAACGTCGACTTCCCCAACTTAGATCATGTCTCTTAGCTGATTTGCTACACAAGAACATGTTTTACGTAAAAACATTTCTAAAAACGACACGTCTTAAGTTATTGACAAATTTATGAAACAAACAAATTCAGTGAACGATCTTCTTTAAAGTCATTATTTTGCAAGATCTCTGGTCGATATTTACTGAGTTTGTCAGCAAATCTAATCTATCATTAAATTAAATTGTTTTTACCATAAAGCTTGGTACAGATATTACCAAATTAAATTTCAATTGTCTTCAGAATTTTCCGTTATATCCCTATAGTGATAGGGAGCACACGGCGGATTTAACTAAGGATGCTCACTCCTTTGAGACACCTGATCCCACCTTTATAAGAGATATTTTAGAGGTCCGTAATAGGTCTACCCTTCATCCATATTGTTTGGATGGATTTTTGATTTTGAATACTCATTTTTATCTTCATATCTCTCGGCCGCGACTGACCTAAGTCGATAAAAAATGGGTAGCAACTGTTCCTTCGCCATGCGCTCGGCACTTAGAAGTGAAAGTTGCGGGTCCTTCGGATGAGACCTTAAAAACCGAGGCCCCGTGTCAGCGGCAGGCGTTGGCACGATAAAGATCCCTCACTGCTCAATGGCCCTGAGTGCCGAGTAAAGGTCAAAATTTGAAGCCCTTCACCGGCATACGGTGACGTCTCCATATGAGTGCAAAATTCTCGAGAGGGAGGTTAAACAATATACAATCAATCGATCAATCCTACATGTATATTTATTTTGTTTCTTTTTAGAAAACCGTATTGATTTTAAGACCATGCAATTGATATTTTCAACCACTCATATGACAATTGCTAAAGTCCTTTGAGGAAGTTTTACTATGAATTGTTACTACATGTATGTTAAATTTTGTCAGCAATTTCAACCTCAAGTACCTACTGTGTACAAACTATTTTTACTTCCCACATCATTCCAACATCATTGACAGAATATGAACATTTCCAGTAATGTTATTTCCACTTATTCTTTTCTATCTTAAGGGTAATTGGTTTGCAATTGATCAATTTATCAAAAATGGTAGTAAGAAAAGGGTATCACCAATTCAATAATTACGTATATGGTTTTCCTCTACATTTTTTTTTTCTAATTTTCATATATTATTTAACATAATTATTTTTAATTTTTAAAAAATTATATTAATTTCCATTGAATTACTTGGCTATTGAATTATATTAAATTTTGTCTTTTACCCTCTTCCATGTGCGGTGCTATCCATTCGTCTGACGTTGTAAAGCAGTCAGGTGTAAAACTTATTTGGTCCAAGGCTACAATACCACCGCTAGGCGCAAGGGATCCTTGTAATACCACATGGTATCTTTAAATTAAATTAAAACTATAGTACGTTATGTTATGAAGTAATTAAAGGTAAACTTAATAATCAAGGGTAAAGATTATACTTTATATTCTACTTGTTAGTAGGAGTAAACTACGGAATCCAGATAAGACCACGTAGTTCAATTCACAAACCGACAATCCCACCAACTAGCTGAAGTTGGAGTCGATAGATGTGTGATCTCGCGAGAATACGATGACAATAAAGAGAAGAAGAAATTCTGCGATGACGATGATGCGATAAAGCAATGATGCAACAGCACGATAAAGCCTTGGTCTTTTGATGGGATGGTGCAATATTATAGCAATGGCGCAATGATGCAAGGATGATAAAATGGTGTCCATCGTGCTATCGCACGATCGTCCTCGCATTGTCGCGCCATGCCCCAAATCACCGTCGTTGCGCTGTCGCACTATCCATCCATCTTTGTAGAGCTCTGTATCGTTTTGGTTTTATATAATAAACATAGGTAATCAGAGATTACAGAGCTCACCTCAACGAATGTTGTCTTTAAGCAAGGCAAATTAAGTCACACAATTAACCAGCAAAAAGTGTACATCCAAAAATGCAAAATTTATGCAATTTTGATACTTTGGAATAGACCTATATAAAAACTTAAAACTAGTTCTTCATCATGAAAATGTAATTAAAATCCAGCATCTGAAGCAAGATTGAGAGTTTGCATCCCTTCTTGCATCATTTGTGCAACTTTGGTTTATATAAGCCTTATAGTTTCTTGGTGATAGACCTGCACCCATAACTTTTACGAGGTCTATTATCTGGAAAATGTATGTCGAATTCAGCATCTGAAGCAAGTCCATTAGTGTGCATCCTAAGATGTATCATCCATGCAAGTTTGTTCAACATAGAGCTCAAAGTTACTTGGAAATGCAAGTTTGGTTATTATAGGGCTCAAAGTTACTTGGAAATGAATCCTGCACCAAAAACTTTAACCTGTTTACTCAACCTGAAAATGTAGGTCAGATTCAGCATCCGAAGCAAGTCTGGTAGTATGCATCCTAAGATGTACCATCCAGGCAAGTTTAGTCATTATAGGGTTCACAGTACCTTGGAAATGAAACCTGCACCAAAAATTTTAACCTGTTCACTCAACCGGAAAATGTAGGTCAGATTCAGCATCCGAAGCAAGTCTTGTAATATGCATCCTAAGATGTACCATCCATGCAAGTTTGGTCATTATATGTCTCATAGTAACTTGGAAATGAAACCTGCACCAAAAACTTTAACCTGTTCACTCAACCGGAAAATGTAGGTCAGATTCAGCATCCGAAGCAAGACTGGTAGTATGCATCCTAAGATGTACCATCCATTTAAGTTTGGTCATTATATTTCTCATAGAAACTTGGAAATGAAACCTGCACCAAAAACTTTAACCTGTTCACTCAACCGGAAAATGTAGGTCAGATTCAGCATCCGAAGCAAGTCTAGTAGAATGCATCCTAAGATGTACCATCCATGCAAGTTTGGTCATTATAGGGCTCATAGTATCTTCGAAATGAAACCTGCACCAAAAACTTTAACCTGTTCACTCAACCGGAAAATGTAGGTCAGATTCAGCATCCGAAGCAAGTCTGGTAGTATGCATCCTAAGATGTACCATCCATGTAAGTTTGGTCAACATAGGGCTTATAGTTACTCGGAAATGAGACCTACACCAAAAACTGCACCAAAAATGTTAACCTGCACCAAATACACTAACCTACGAAAGCCCAGAAGGCTCATTCGAGATTCAAGTTTCGAAATGCGAGATTCAGAATTCGAGATTCGAAATTCGATTTTCGAAATTCAAGATCCAAACTAACCAATCAAAAGCGGGTTCAACTTTTGATTACTTCCCTTTGTTACGTTTTTACTATCAAGAATTCGTTGAATATATTTATAACAAATGGATCATTTGCTAAAAAGGTAATGCAAGAGAAAATGTTTTATGTTTTTAAACGAAATAAAAATAAAATTTGGATTATATTATGAACAATACATACATAATCTTATTTTTCTAATTTAACATAATAGTAAATACGTATAAATGGAATATTATATGGTCTTATCGTTGACTTGTTGAACAAGTAGGTCAACTTATATTATTTCATCAGATTATTGCTGATGGAGAATGTTGCATTTAATTATAATTAGATATGATATATTATGAATTGTATCTACACTGCACAATAATTTAAGGGTATATATTTCATTACATTTATAAAGGGTACATTTGTAAGATAACATTTGTGCAGTGAGACTTGACTGCTGAATCGAACTGTAGCGTTATATAAGGTTTTATAAGGGTAGTCTTTGGCCATAAGCTAGGGTCAGAAATATAACACCATAACGCTATTATAGTTCTGCATCTAATTTAGACTCATCTACTATTTGATATAAGATAAAATAAATGCTGCATTTATTTTAATTCATATCGCCAAGCTGTATTGTAGATATAATTTTTAATTAATTCAAAAAATCAAAGCCTTAGATGAAGATAAGTAATTAAATACTGAATTTTTATGTTTTTCCTCTATTAGCAAAAGGAACTCGATTTTTCTTTATCAATACTACGTCGTCTTTCAAGTTTCAAGCCTTTCAGTATGTTTGGAAAAATGGGCAGGCGGGGTGGGTAGGGGTGGGGTTAACCTTTAGATACTTGCCACGTATTCATAACTTTATTCATACAGGTGTATGTCATCAACCCCGTAAACAAAGTAGACAATACAAAAATATATATATTCCTGATATATGTATTCTATTTAATATTTAAGAAGCCATAATATAAATTGAAGTATATCTTGCTGATCAAAAATCCAATGATTATTTAAATTTCCTTCTTATATAAATAACACTCTGTCTTGCATTGTAATTTTATTAAATTACTTATTTGTTATTAATATATTAAACGATTTCTTGATAGTAAAAGCATAATAAAGGGGAGTAATCAAATCTTGAACCCGCTTTTGAATGGTTAATCTGGATCTTGAATCTCGAAATTCGAATTTCGAATCTCGTATTTCGAACCTTGAATCTCGAATGAGCCTTTTGGGAGCTTTTGATTGGTTAATCTGGATCTTGAATCTCGAAACTTGAATTTCGAATCTCGAATTTTGAATCTCGTATTTCGAACCTTGAATCTCGAATGAGCCTTCTGGGCTTTCGTACTAACCTGATCATTCCTTTGCTGAAATTGCAGCGTCTGAAACTTTGACTGGTACAATGAAACACATTAGAAACATCTTCCATGCATGTCTAATCAATATAGGACATAGAAGTACTTAAAAAGAAAACTGCTCCAAAAAACTTAACCTTAACCCGGGACGCCGACGCCGACGCCGAGGGTATCACATAAGCTCCCCCCAACTTCGTTGAGGTGAGCTAAAAAGTAAAGAAATTCTCCTCAAAAGTGCGCAGAAAATATTGTGCCGTAAAATACACCTTTTTTGCATTACGGAATCTGTAGCGTTATGGTCAAAGACAAATATACATGTATATAAAACCATAACGGTACAGATCTGCAGCTAAGAGCCGTGGACCATGAAGTCGACGCTCGATGGTGCGATAGTGAACATTGTGGCCCTCTCCAGATTCCATTGTACACACATTTCAGTAACTCTCAAATCTAATCAAAATTAACCTGAATAAAAATCCAAACATATTCAGCATGTTCAGTTTGATACAAGTTAGTGCAGAGTTGTTTTTCAACTTACGGTTGATATCGATGTGGTAAATCAACAGATGCTCGTTGCCATTCCAACTCAGCGGTATAACTTTTAAACATTTTCACAAGCTCACACTTCGATTCGTTAGAGCAGACGGAAACACTTATTTTATCAAAGTCTGCAATATACCAAAACCGCAACTGAAACAAAAACAATGAAATCATGGATCAGATTGTCTGCTATATATACCAAAATCGCACCTGTAATAAAAACATTGAAATCGTGGATCATATTAAATTAAATATGCGTCAATTCATATAAAAATAAACATTTACATGTACATTTTATCAGTCTCTGACGCTTACCCTACAGTCCTTAGAAGCGTTGAATGGCTGCATCACTGGGCTTATCATTTTGGAAGATTCCCCCTTTTTACATTTATCAGTAAATAGGGCAAAGTCTAGAAAAACAACATTACATCATTTTTAGTTTTTTTTAAATGTTGACCAAATGGCAAATATTTCGATGAAACAAATTTTCAGCATAATGTTTATAAGAAAATAGATGAACGGAAGTGTAAGAACCATTCAGCTATACTTTCAGCATCTTTCAACGATATGAAACCGTGCTTATCTATAACATTAAGCAATTGAAGTTTTATACGGATACTTTTTAATATCGGAGATTTATAGCTTTAAGGAAATTCAATTTTTTGAGAAAACATTTTTCTTTGTTACATACAACATCATTTTTAATTCATTTCATTAAAAACTAGAGATACTGTGAGCAATGAGCTCACTAAATGATACCCCCGCCTCCCATATGAGTATCGCAGTGTCCATGTATTGCTATGTGAAACCCAAAATATGTGTGAATCAAAAAGTAAAATAGGAGGTGCACAATGGCAATATGTAATTAAAGATCCTGTGAAAGCACGGACGTACGGACAGGCGGACGGACGTACAAACCAATTTTCAACCTGGGGGCATAAAAATTAAATTGTATATCTCTGCATCTTATTAATAAGTGAAACATCAAAACAATAACCGAGATCAATTTTTAGTAGTTCTATTTTTGAGCATTAATGATCATTTCAGAGGATATGACTTAAGTGTCTTTCATGGCTGTATTTCAAGCGTTTAGGGTATTTAGGATTCCTTCCCACACACAGTCATTTCTAAAGTACATTTATTTATATTCACGCCTTTTCTACTGTTCCAGTATTTTTCACGCACCTGTCCCGCCATTATGACAGTACTTGTAATACTTGGCGACATTGTACTCGATAACATTTTCTCTATGAAACGGACAATTGGGACTCTGAGTCCAGTTACATCTGTTGTTGTCCACATCACAGAAATCTCGGTAGTTATTTCTATCTGTAATTCAAAAAAAATCATATTCAATATTTAAAAATCAAAGATCTTATTCGAAACACAGTGAATGGTTTCTTAACACTGAGCTAAACACTTTTAAAAAAGTGAGGTAAAGGTCGAAGATCGACAGTATTTGATTTTAAACAATTAATGCATATGTCGTCATCTCGCCTTCTTGGAAAAATACATATATTTATTAGAGACCCTTTTATAATTCAGTTTCTAAGACGAGGTACATGTAAGTTATTGACAGACAAGTTGATGAAACAAGAATATCAGCAGTCTCGTTTAAAGTCATCGTTTCGTAATTTCTTTGATCAATACAATAACCTTGTCAGCAAATACAATTTATCATTGTGTCAAATGCTGACTGATGTTTTCCATACTAATTGTTAGTCCAGTATTTATACACTGATTTGACGACGGATTTTTCCGTTTATTTCCCGATAATGAAAAGGAGCACACGACTGGTGTGAGCGGTCAGCAGGGTATGCTCACTCCTCCATGGCACCTGATCCTACCTCTGACGTTTTAGAGGTCCGTGTTAAACTGTTTGCTCTGCTCCTGTTTTGTATTGTTTAATTGACTTTGATATTGAATACTGTTTGTTATCTCCATATCCATCATTACATAAAATATAACACAACATGGACAGTGTAATTATACCGCAGAATCCCCTATCTTCGTCATCTTGTACAGGACAGTCCGGGTTTAAGTCGCATACTCTGTCCTTAGGGATACATTTACCAGTAGCGCATCGGAACTCGTTATCACTGCACTGTGGCATTTCTACAAATTGAAAAAAAAGGAAGCACTGTTTAATTTTTATTTATGGAAAGTAATTAATAGCATGTTCATTACCCTAAACATCTTAAGTACATGATATGCATAGTTTTCAAAGTCGAAGTGTTCTCCTAAAATTGTGCCTTAAATTCAACGTTTATCATTTGAAAATCTTTTGCATGGTCTCAATCATCCAGATTTGACTCGAACGTGAACAAAGTGCTACCAGGTCATTTTTTATATCAAATAAGAGACCAAACGTTAATATCTATATCGTGAACATTAAACTGACTCACAGTGGCATAAACAATATTGTAGGTTGTAAGCTACCTTTTATTTCCACGCAATTTGCTAGCCAGATCCTTTGGATTGCCGCTATGTATAGTGCATGTATACAGACAGTAAGTTGAAACAGTTCGTCCACCCTGCCAATCGGAATTCTAACAACAGTCCAGTTCCTGAAAGGTCAAAGACCAGTTAGGCTGTTTTTTAAATTATAAAAATGCAATAATATCAAATTCACTAACGTCATATACGTAAATTATATAATAAAATAAATTAAACTTGATCATTTTCAAGGTTTTACATGTAAATCTACTCGGAATTTTTTGTGTTGAAGTTCTGGTAAATCGATCATTTATTAATTGTTCTCGCCCTTCACTGATGAATTCTCGTTAATTGAATTGCTCCTGACGAAAATTTGTGGGAGGTGTAGTTTCATGTGTGAATGAAAATCATCTTTCACGGTAAACAAACACCAAAACGAACTCCCAAGAGCCGGGATCGACACGTCAATCTTCATAAGCGGCTCCGTGATTTTCTAAGAGACCATTAAATTATTAAAAACTTTAAGACAATTGGAAACTGTTTATTTGAAGGGTTAAAATCTGTTAATGTGGTGTTTTCTGGTAATGAAATGTACCAGTGACGTCAAATACAAATGGGTTCATATTGAATTTAAAGGGCCCTGAACTAAGAAACAGTTAAGTCGCATATGAAGCTATCAAATTGATTTTCTCATTCAATGAAATAGTTCTTGGGATATTTACTCGCTGTAAAGTTATATTACCACAAAATTGAATTAAAAAATGCTTCTTATATCAAGATGAAATCAAATACTTGTTTAAATGAAAATTTAATCGTACAGCTGATCGAGTAAGCTCACTGTAAGGTTTTAAAAATGGTAGTTGTTTGTTTTTGTTTGTTTTAAGTACATCAATCATAACAATAAAAAAAATATTTATACACGATTATTATAATAAGAAAACAAAATTGTGCTTACATTTTTTCAGAATTGAAGTGTTTTCGCATTAAGGGGGTTGACCCCTTTGATGAATTGATGGATACCGTGACGTAAGTAGTAGCGTAGGCAGTCATCAGAATGTTTAGAGAACAGTTGGTTCCGGTTCCATATATGTTACGTGATCGCCAATGAGTTCTCTGTTCCTCTGTGGTATAAAATAAATCAAATTTAAATTAAATCTTTCAAAAATTTATACCAGATCAATTGAAACAAAAAATTATAAACTGAAATAATTATTGCAAGTCCTGTAGACTGATAAGATACTTGGTCTCCTAGAATTAAGAGGACTGGGTGGTTGTGGCCATTTTATACACGAAATTGATCTCCTTTAGAAGAAGACCTCCAAATAAATGTATACAAAAATGATCATAATTTAAGACTAAACTGTTTGAAATTTTTCTTTGCTAAATGGAGGTTGACAGCATAAGATATCATATCTAATAAAAATTAAATAATATCTGATGGTTAATTTGCTGACCTCCCAGCCTCATTAATCAATCAATCAATCAGTTTCTTCGCTCTAAAGCTTTACGAACTTCTAACACTGAGTTATTCGTGCCAATGTCATTATCTAGAGATTGTTTATGAAAATTCTTATTGTTAATGGCCGCTTGAAAGATCTTTATCTTGATCATGTTGATGCCAATATAAAAAAGAAAAATTGTAAAATACGACAGTTGTCTATATATAAGTAGCTTAATCACTTTCTAAACCAATCCAATCTGTTTTCCCACTTGAAGCCGTCAGATTCTTAACATTACGTTCAAGGTACATGTAAACCAGCGCATGAGACCTTGATAAGCATGTTGCATGTGCGGAAAGTATTTGAAGCAGATGTATTATTACTATGAATAGTCCTTACCATGTGCCACTGTGAAGGACAGATTATTCTTGGGTCTTGGTACGTCATCACAAAAATCGCTTGTTTTGCAGGAATCGCGGTGAACCATGGAGCCATTCGTCGTCCAGGAAAAACAGGAACTCGTGCTGAAGTCGCAGTCAGGCGCTGTCAAAATATAATTCACATAGACTAATATACATTAAGGACCTTAATGAAAAATATTTTTTTATTTAAAAAAATTGTAGAAAATATTCTGTTTATCTTATTTTCAAGACAGGATCTCATGCAACAATTAAAAACCAGAAAAAGTTTTTTTTTTAGTAAATAATTGATAAACAGAAACCATTCAAAATAAATTAAGTTATATGTTTATTAGAATTTGACTTTTTTTCTAACATATGACATATCACTAAAAAATGCGCAAAAATATATATTCTCTAAATCAGTTAACGTAGGCATGCAGTCTTTAGAGGGTCCTTAAAGGTCTTAGTAGCAACGTGGTTCAGACGGAGGATATGATACATGAACAACTCGTCCGCCTAAACAAACTCGAAAATCGTTCGGCTGGGGAGGGAAGGGGGTGGGATCTTCCTCTTGCTTTTGGTAAATCATTTTAAAATACAAACAATGAAATACTTTTAAATATACCGCAACTAGGCAGTGGGAGGACAGCTTTTGACTAAAACATTCGTAAGTAAATATCGCAAATGACTTTTTACGATGCTGAAGAACCACCTCGCACTTGTATCGTGCTACAGGTCCTTAGATTTAATCAAATAAGTATTTCAATGCATATCAAGCGTTAGCATTTATGACAGACAATGCAGCAGAATTGAATATATTGCATCATTAGGCAGGGTTATACAATAATGTGATAGACTTGAGAGACGTACAAAATATTTTAAGGGAATTGTTTCTGCCATGCTTAATAAGCTCAAGTAGGAACATGATCCATATCTCTAAGGGAGTATCCACGGAGGTTTTGTGAATAACAAACATTCACATGAAAAGGAACAATGACTATTTTTTTGATTGAGCTCCCTTTGTTACTTAACATTTTTTGTTCATTAATTTTATGGAAAATGTGTCCTGCTTCTTCTTGTTATGTTTGTGCTTTGTTGACTTTGAATATTCTTTGAAGGTTTTTTTATTAACACACACACATACATTTACATGTATGTCAACACATGTCATATGGCCGTTACATATACCGTTATATTGAGCAAATCAAGAAAAAAATGAGATTAAACAATCCCACAAAAAATATGGTATTCTACTCATTTTTCCCTTTAAAAAGTAACATTTAAAGACGTGCAATTTGCATTAAAATTATTTTGTTCGAGCACACAGGTACTTGTGGACAGGACCCCCCCCCCCCCCCCGATATTCAACCCGGGGGCTTATTTGACATTTTTTTTTCACAATTTATATTTAGAACACTTATTCAACATGTTTGCAATAGGAACAAATCGTCCACAAGTACCTGTGTTCGAGCAATGTTACGTGAACACGGCCTTTGTTTGATTGGACACAGAGAAAAGAACCTATCCTGATGTTGTCCGTATGTTTACATTGGCACCGATCCCCACACTTTCGCTTTACTTGCTTTCTGTAGTGATTTGACTTTCCGGTGAGTAAAATTAACATTATTATCAGAAATCAGTGGCTCGGGCTGTCGTATTTGTCACATACAGCAAACATTAAGATGTCCCGCAGTGCGAAGCCTTTAATCAAGTTAATTAGGATGTTAATCGATTTCTTCATGAAGATCCTTTATCGAGTACCTTTGGTCTTAATGGACGTGTCAATTTTGTTTACTACCCTTCATCTTATTTATATGCCGATATGAATACGATTATCTTAGCCGAATTGATGTCTGACTTGAATTTTCCATTCAAATTACATCCGATATTGTTCCACAGCTCGTCCTAAGGACAATCAAAGGGTTTTTACTGGGAGGGATGTAAGTTGGTGCTAAACCCTGTAATATCGATGACTAAGATCAAGGCTGAAAATAGAACAAAACAAGATTTGCTGTTAATCTTGCTGTTGTTTGACACGTTTTCTTTCTTAAACACAACAATCGTTCCCAGACCTATTATATACGCATTTAAATGCAAGGATTATTGGTTAATACAACTGTTTACATCGCTTGATCTCTACATAACGTCGGTAAGAGGTTTTAGTTATGAATGTGCACGTCTGCTGCAAACTTCGCCATGGGACTCTTTCGTTGTCCTTTCAGCCTGAGTGTAAAGTGCAATCAGCGATTTATAAAAAGAATATCATGCCCTAATATTAATGAACAGAGGTATATTAATTAAACTTTTACCATAATATTACACAAGTAGATATTTTTAAAAAATAATGCAGCTAAAAAGGTTAGTTTCGTATTATCACACTGATAGTCATAGAATAAAGATTATTCAACCCAGTTTAATATGCTGTTTAAATTTTTCCTACTCTGTAAAAAATACTGCTTAGTTCAATGTAAATAAACGATAGAGGCCTTTTATAAGGCAATACAATTAAGAGGCATAAGTCATGCATTCGAACCTCGGCCATGACTGACTTATAATTAAAGTTGATTTTAAAAAGTAGCTGTTTCTTTGCCAAGCGAAATATAATTTGTAGGTCTTTAGGAGGAGACCCTACAAACTGACACCCCATGCCACGACAAGTCTTGTCTCGAGGAACATCCCTCACTGCTACATTGTATGAGTGACCTTGAGTGCCAAGTGAATTTGAAGCCCTTCAATGGATTTATTTAGACGTATAAGCGTTTAAATTATCGAGTGGGACGTAAAACTACATACAGTCAATCAATCCTTTGGCTAAAATCTTCAGTACTGTATTAGGCTGCATGGATGTCACCGCCGATTCACATAGTGCAAAAGAATATTATGAAAATTTGCAGTTTTATCGACAAAGTTAAAAAATTAATCTGTTTTTAATATTGATGTTTTGACATGTTCGGAGCACATATTGCAGCATAAAATGATAAATAATATCTCTAGAAAAACTCGACACTAGGGACGTATTTCACACAAATACGCACACGCAGTATTACGTCAATGGACAAAACTAGGGAAATTGAAATTATTGGTTGAATAGATAGCACCTAAATCTAATTGTCTGTTTACAGATTCCATTTCTTTGTGGGATATTCTCTTTAGAATAATCGAGGAAATCGGAGGTCAAAGCAGTTCAACAACTGTTTTTATTTTTCAAGAAAAACGGTTTCCAATTTTATTTTCAAATCTGTTTTGCTAATCTCTAAAATCTACACCTAGGCCAAATTGTGAAGAAAATCCCTGGAAGAAGATATACCAAAAATACTGATCGCCTACTGACGTTTTTACGAAGGGCATCTTGGAATTGATTTTACAGAGAATTCTATCTTCAAGAAATCAGGTAAATTCCTTAAAGCTTGACAAATCCCAAACAGACATGTACCTGGTCAATTGCCAGAGAAAAATGCGATTCAAAATCCTGAGAAATAATGCAGGGTTGTGAACTGAAACCATGAAAAACATTCAGACCGAAGTAATCGTTAGAAGATGGAAACAATTTTACAGAAAATTTTTACAGAATAAAAGCTTGGTCTTGGATTCTGGGATAGAAGCTCTTGGAACAAGGACAAATGCTCTTGGATAGGAATACAAAGTTCTGTTGATTAAAAGTCAATATCTTTTGCTATTTCAACTATTTAGAAAACGAATGAATTATTAATTATGCATGACCATTACCTACAGTTATGAAATCGATAAATATATGTACAGTATGTTCTATCCAATGAACAAATGGGTTTTATAAAAAAAAATATTTTTCGTGGTATTCGGCATCTTACAAACGCTTTAATCTTTTTTTTTAATTACGATTTTTGAAAAGATTTCGGCGTCTGATGAAAGCCTTTATTGATTACAATGATTCAACAACAAAACGATAAATATTTAAACTAATACCAGATATTTCTTAACGTCAAATGACATTATTTATTCAGGGGACACATGTACTTGTAAATTTCTATATGCAGTTCCCAGGGGACTTAATCATGGCGTGTACACAAAAAAGCATGACATTATTATTCCTTGACTGAGTTTGAAATTGAGCCTTCTCATAATTTGCTGGGTGTTGTTTTGAGAAATAAAATATAGCAACATGTCTACTTGGTTTTTTACAAACATCTGTGCGTTTCAAAATTTACAAAACACGAAGCATTTGATTAATCAAATTTGAAAATATATACATGTACATGTATATCAAAAGCTTTCCCGGCTAATTTGTATTTATTGAATTTTTCTGAAACTTCTGATTCCATTAATTAATTATTTAACATATTCCGCTCTTTGATCAACGACCATTATGTGTTTGGAAAAGAGACATAAACATTGTACAGACGACTGTGAAGTTTGCCTGCAGCCAATACATGTAAGTACCATAGACAGACGGTACACACTGCATACAGATAAATTCGCAAAATCATTAGAATTTATTCACCACTGAGAAAACCATCTCCGACATATACGTCATTCTTTTTACCTGTATTTAAGTTTTCATAACGTTGAATTTAAAATTCTTTTCTCTCAAAATAGAAATATTAAAAAAAATATTATGTAAAGATGCTTACCTATAAAATTAGCCTCCAATCTTTGAAAAGAAAAAGGATATCCCCCATTAACTGTGTTTGGTTTTATATTTTCGTCATACAAAGAAACAGTCAGATTCAAACCCCCTGTTTTCAAACAATCCAAGATGTGAATGTCTTGTGGAGAAAATTCAAGGTAGTATTCAGTCATATTCCCATTCTGTTTCACCCGTGTAATGGGTGACAGTTTGAAGTTCACAGAACTTAAATTTGGACACAATAGATACAGTGTCCATGATGAATTGGAACTCTTTTTGTACTCCGATGAAACTTCCACTACCGCTTGAAAGCTTTCTAAAACTTGGCCTCTGATTTGATCAGAAATATTGTCGGTAAAAGAACAAGTTATCCGAAAATCATTGTCAGAAAAATAAGTCTTTTGAGCAACCTTCGGGTTTGTTATCAGTAAGTATCCTTGAGATACACAGAATAACGATAGCAAAAGAACGAGACAAACTTCACAACTCGCCATTTTCTTGTTTACTGCTCATTAAAGTCTATATATGTACGGATTAAAAATTAAAATGGATTTAAAAGTTGCAAATGCAGATTAACCTCCCCGGATTAAAGGATTAGCGTTTTAGGTTAAAGCTTCCAGGGTTTCTTCGGTCTTTATCTAATTACACTATTTTCTTCGTCACGTGTAAAATTCACTGAATGTGTGGCAGTATGGACAATGATTCATTGACAAGATGACGATTTTATACATTCCTAAGCAGCATACTACTTTCACCAGCGTTCGATGTCTGCCTCTTCGATACAATAATGCAACTGAGCTGTATCGGCATCAATGCCAGTCTCGTGTCATAGAGTCTGAAGTGTTTTCACCGGCTTTTATTATACATATATATATTTTCTCTAAGTGAGCTACGCGAGAGATACAGGTATAATCGATCACTTACATAGCTTAACGACCTACATAAATTGTGAATGGGGAGCAAGGCTGCTTATTTATTATATATACTGCAATTTCTTCCCACTCGAAGTTCTCCCCCTCTCCACCGTGCATTCCCCTTGACAAAACTTATCGTGCTAATTTGATAGATGAAATAATTCGGTAAAAACAGCGATGTATTTTAAGGAAATACTAAAGCTGTAACAATTATATCACGTCCTACGTTCCTGGTTTAGGTATTTCACGCTGGGACGACTTTATTACGAGCGATCTTTAAAATTGTGACAGTTTTTAGAAAAAGCTGCTAAATTTTTAACATGGTTCCATCGTTTTAAATTAATTGTATCGAAATACGATGCTCTAGAAAGGGAATAATAAAATTCTAATGCTTATTTTTAGGGGGTTATAAATGTTATACGCATTTCATTTCAGAATGTGATATAATATATTCTCCAAAGAGACAAAGTTAGCATAGCTCGATTCTCTTGAAAAATTAAAATTGCAATTACACTGATAAACATCAGTGATAACCTACTTTGTAGTTCCTTTAAGTCCTTTACTTCGTCTTTTTTTTTTTTTAAATTTCTACCTCTCTTGCATTAGATGTGGTATTTATACGCACAAGAAAACATGTCCTTGAATCCTCCATATGTGATTTCATATTTATTTATTTATGTACTATGAAATACTTATACATATAATTTTAATGTCAGTGCACTAAATGCCAGTTATTCATTTGCAAGAAGGCGTAATTATCGTAAGAAACATATCGTTTTCTTTTTTTAGGATGCTGATGATGTACATGTAGATATGCTAGTCCGCCGTGCTATTAATTATGATGAGAAGTACTAGTATTCCTCTATTTTGAATGAAATTATTCACGGCATTAGGCGCATCAACTCTTCTTTTTATAAATTATGAGATTGCATCTAAATCACGTCGAAGTGATCGATCTGTGATAGTTTTGGTTCCATTTTCTGATATTCTTCTATTAACATCATATCAATGCGTTGTACACAAATGCAGAAAAGGATTTACTCATAGAAATTTTCATAAATTTTATTATCTAAGCTGTAATTAATCCTTGAAGATTGCCTGTAAGTCTTTGGGAAGAAGTAAATATTTGGAAAAACAAAAACTGAATACTTAGAATATCAATAAATGTCGTGGTGGAAAGAAATTTTGATCATTGGGGAGAGAAAAAAAGACTGATTTTTTTTTTTTTTTTTTTTTTTTTTTTTTTTGATCGGATAATTTTTTTTTAATTGATTTTAATTGAATACCTTTAAATAAAACGATTTAATAACACACAGGGTATTCAATTTGTCCGTGTGGACTAGTGTGTTAAATGTAGGAGAGACGACATACATGTACAAAAAAAAAAAAAAAAAAGAATTCAATGCTTAAATATTGTACATACTATTGACCTTTTTTTCACTTGTTAGCTTTCTTTTAAGGAGGTGGCCCCTCTCCCACTTTGAAAACCGTTTCAGCAGACCTGCAACTCTTTACAACTGTCGAGATCAAAGCGTTCGTCTGTTCAACAACAAACGTATATATATGTATGACCTTAAATAATCCAATAAAAAGTCTCAGTGGTCGGAATTAAATACTTAAAATAAAAAAGAAAAACACGAAAAACTTCAGTAAAGCTTTAGGCCTTTCATTCTATCTTCAGAAGCTTCTAAAGATAGAATGAAAAGCCTAAAGCTTTACTGAAGTTTTTCGTGTTTTTCTTTTTTATTTTAAGTATATGTATGACCTATATACTCATAATTCTGCATGATAGACAAATCTCTATACAGGAAATTGAGCCTGTGCCCTTTCCATTATAATATGACTGTCCTAAGTAAATTATGACTCTTAGTTGACTTCCATTGAAATTCAAGGCCCTCTGACGTATTTATTGTTAGTATGTTCTTCATGCAGCATTAATCCAAAGAACTTATTATTACAAAATCATGAATTTCATGTTAAAGACCCCCATTGTTCTTCATTTTCCCCAAGCCCCTTTTCTCGTCGCCTCTTGAATCAACTGGCACTGCTGCACTTATAGCTGCAGTGCAGTGAAGTGCAAATACAAAAACTGTTGTTTTTAGTATAGATTCGACTCGAGTTTATCCAATCAATTTCGATACATTTTATGTCAAAATGGCTCTCTTTCATACTTCCGATATTGCGAAAACAAAGCGAGAAAAGATTATCAAGAAACAAGAATATTATAAATACAAGTTTTAAACATAGAAACTTGATCAGAGCTAACGTGGTTATCGTGGAATATAAATAGATTTCAGCCCGTTTCATAAACTAAGAAGACTTCAACATAAAGTACAGTCTAGTGCAGTTTTTCCTTTATTTTATCTTGTCTAAAACCAATCAATGCACTGAATAAGCGTAAAATTCAGAATTACTGTTAATGGAATCTGTTAATAGATTTTCTGAACAGAATTAACACAAATATACAAAATATAAGGAACACATGTCCCCCTAAAGACCAAAAATTACTTCAAACTCAGAAAGTAACGTTTATGTTTGTTTATTTGCTTGTTTAATTTGTCTCATGGAAAATTGATCACTAACATAGAGACGCGTGATGCAGATATTACAACTACAGTAATTCGAGTATTGTTCCAATTTAAATCTAATAGAACATTTTTTTTCAAAACAACATTTGAGTTAAATATGTATTCGTGAAACACTGATGCCCCCGCATAGCTGCTAATAGCAAGGATTGAAGTTTCTCAAATGCATGTCTTCAAGGTCAAGCAATTAAGAAAATGTTACTACCCAAACAAATGACTTGCCTCTTCTGTAATTATATGACTGTGTAATTTGAGTGTCTAAGTACATTCACCAGCCACCTAAATTAAAAGCTTGGCCAACATTTAAGTAAAAAAGTATATCAAACACCAAATCAAGGTCAGCGGTTAAAAATTAATTTTACCCAGAGTAAGATCCATCACCCATTGTTCAAAGGTTATAGCCATAGTTAAAATTTTTTATTGTAGCTTAAACCCTGAGTTCAAAATGGTATTATCCAGACTGAGGAAAGTCATATGCATATCACAAGAAATATACCTTTGAAAAATGTAAGCACTAGTACTAATTGTAACAAAGTTAAGACGAAGGGTTGTTTAAATTTGGCTCAAACTCTAAGATCAAGTCCATGATGTCAAAAATTTAAACCAACTGGAAGGTTTTGTAACAATAAATTATAAAAGTTCAAAAGTTATAGATAGCATCTAAATTTCCTTTTTTCTTTTTTTTTTTTTTTTTTTTTTTTTTTTTTTTGCAAAAGTGATTTTAAAAAATCCTTCAAAATATAAAGAAATTGGTATTTTGTACTCTATGGGAGTTTTGTATTTGCAATACAAAGTACTGCGGGCATCCCCGGATAACTTGGCGAGGATCATGCAAAGAGAACATCAGATAGTGTGAACAGAGCTGCAAAAAACTGAAAAAGACTACTCAAAACACAGAGTGAGATAGAGGACTGTTGCCGAGGCACTCTGTCCCACCAGGAACCATCATGACATAATGGACTGTAAGGTCATTGGAAAAGAGAAGACTCACAAACCAAAAATCAATAGAAATGTTCCCTTTCAAACACACAGACAAAATTCAACTATATGGGGCCTGGACGTTTCTTTACACTTACCTTGTCGTATATACAAAAGGAATATTCGGGAAACAACTCAAAATAATTGTTTCATACAAAAATTGACTTTTATAGTATCCGAAGAGAACATTGTTAATGAATATCGCGATTTTTCCTCCTGTATTCTTTTTTGGGATTTTGTAATTGGTGATTTTTAAAGAATTCCCCATGAATCTTTTAAGAGCATCATTTGGTAATAGCCTTTCAACAAATCCCAGTAGAAAACGATCTATTCCAATGCCTACACAGAGTGGGTTTTGGCGATAAATGTATCAACCTATTCTCATATATTAGTACCATGCACTTCTAAAATGATTTATATATATATAATTCAAATAAATTGTTCTTTGGTTTTTCAGTTTTTTATGAAACTTCCTTCCCACGATCGAAGAGCGCATGATTCGTTAAAACTATGAAATTATCCTTGACATTTAGAGGCTTGTTATAAAATGTAATTTTTTTTTTTAAAAATTGTAACTTTTATACCGGTAGTAAATGAAGAAAGAAGCAGATGATGCATATATATACATGTGCATGATCATAGATTGACACTTGCCAACCGTCTTCTGAGATTAAGAAGAATTAGCTGTAGGAAAGGTATATAAATGTACCATAATCCGTGTTTTGTTTTTTTTTCACGGAAACATTGTACACAAATTTGACACCCAATATCAACCACCCCTGCGACCTATGTACAGGCACTGTTTTAGGATACATGTACGAACTATCAGTATTGCTTAGTCTGACAATGTAATCTTAGTAATCTTAGTTATGTTGTAAGATGTTCTAACTTGGGCAGAACATAGTCCCAAATGGGAGAAAGGGGCATCCCCACCCACTGAAAATAATGTAAACTTGTCCAAATGCGTACAAAACGTTGTAATAAACTTTGTTTGTGGAGAAGGCTGAGGGGATGTAACCCGATTTTAGAATTTTCCTCATCCGATAAGAGACTCTACTATAATTTTTCGTAACTCTATACACCTCATAACTCTAAAATAAACAAAAATCTGTAGGGGTCTGGACTACCCCCACTAGATTGGCTTCTGTCTATTTGTCCAAATAAATGTCTTTCCAAGACACGCTTCCAACATTTTTGATGACAAGAAACAGAAGCATTAGTCCCCGAGATAATTGATTTTGTAATTTAAGAATCAAAACAATCGTTCGAAATGTCATCGTTGGTGGAAATGAATATCAGTGTCAGTCTGCTACAATACCTTGTATATTGCAGTATAACCATCCTGAGGCATTATTATTTGAAACAAGCTAATTCAGAGAATTCGTGTCCCCCGCTTAGGGAAAAAGTCGGCTCCTCCTGACTGAATTTGTAGAATTATTAAATTTATACATGTATACTGAAGCAAATAAAATACATGTATGTCAATATACATATAAAGATTTGAATGCTTATTCTTTATTATGTGTATAGAAGATTTTTTTTATATGGAATATTTATCACACGTAATGATGATTTTATAACCTCATAAATTTTTCATTTCACATGCTGAATACTATCATTTAGTTAAAAAAAAAGTATTTAAAAAAAAAAAAGGAGCGGCCGAGATTCGATCCCGGGACGTCTTACATTATAAGCAAGAGTCATAACCACTATACTACGGAATCGCTTTACACTATGTGAAGCATATGCGGAACTGAAATCACATACATGTATATATTCATGTTTTCATGTTCGGTATTCTCAAAATTTTACACAATCCATGGTGTTTGATTTATTTAGCCTTTATTAAACACTTCTAATAGATGTAATAAGAACATAAAGTCCGCCGAGAACCTGTTTTATACGCGATAACTCTCCTCATGCCCCTGCGCTAAAAATAGCGACATGTAATACTGTATATACTAATAAAACAAACGGGCCGGGACACTTTGAGAGGGGAGAGAGACGTCCAAGGGAGTTTTGGTATAAAATTACATTGCATAAGCTCAAAATCTTCTTGAAATATCGCCCGGAAATGATAGTGTTACACACAGAAAGAATATATAAATTTATGACCTTGAACTTTGACCTTTTGATCTCAAAATCAATAGGGGTCTTCAATAGGCCACAGGGAGTTGTTATGTAAAATTTCATTGCAATAGCTCAAATGGTTCTAGAGATATCGTGTGGAAACGAAAGTGTTTTGAAAGACAGAATTTGCTTATTTATGACCTTGACCTTTGACCTTTTGACCTCAAAATCAATAGATGTCTTCTTTAGTCCATAGGGAGTTGCTATGCTAAATTTCATTGCAAAAGCTCAAAGGGTTCTCGAGATATCGTGTGGAAACGAAAGCGTTACAGACAGACAGAAAGACGGACGGACACACATTTGGTTATATATTGGGTACATCAAGTCCACGTCCTATTGGATACTGCTTTTTGGATACAAAAAAAGTGTACACACGAGAGAGCATTATTTGGGTAGTTACTGTTCAAATCTTATTGGATATTAATCCTCGTGTCTGTATTTTCTTGGGTTTTTTCTTATTGTTTTTTATTCATTCCAAATTTATTATATATTTAATATTTGCTGGTAAATTCAGACAAGACTGAAAACCTTTGGTTTTGAACCCATATTTTTGTCAATTTCTGTTATATAGCTCTTTTATTGTAACACCTAAATAATTTGTTCTAGCAATAAGGATATACACCTGTATATTTCAAAATATCTAATATTAAAATATATGAATACCTAAGTGCAAAAAAAAAAAAAAAAACTGAAATGTGCAAACACAACTCAACACATCTCAGAGTCTGTTCAACCTTTCTTGAATAATAAAAAAAATGTATTTAAGGAGAAACCTTTTTGAGTCATGACCAATTAATAATAAGCAAATGCCTATTACATGTTGGGCAGAATGAAGGTATCCAACAGGCATTGGACAGGTGTCCAATACCTGTTGGGTTGTATTTTGACGAAGGGATTAAACTACCCAAGAACAATTAAACATGTGTACATTGTCCAATTCTATTTGGGTTTCTTGAATCTCCTCATCAAAATACAACCCAACAGGTAATGGACACCTGTCCAACTCCTCTTGGATATCTACATCCCACCCAACAGGTAATGGACACTTGTCCAATTCTTCTTGGGTTTCTTGAATTGTTTCATCAGAATACCACCCAACAGGTAATGATATCCGTCCAACTCCTCTTGGATATCTACATCCCACCCAACAGGCAATGGACACTTGTCTAATTCTTTGGTTTCTTGAATTGCATCATCAAAATACAACCCAACAGGTAATGGACACCTGTCCAACTCCTCTTGGATATCTACATACCACCCAACAGGTAATGGACACTTGTCCAATTCTTCTTGGGTTTCTTGAATTGTTTCATCAGAATACCACCCAACAGGTAATGGACATCCGTCCAACTCCTCTTGGATATCTACATCCCACCCAACAGGAAATGGATACTTGTCCAATTCTTTTTGGGTTTCTTGAATCTCCTCATCAAAATACAACCCAACAGACAATGGACACCTGTCCAACTCCTCTTGGATATCTACATCCCACCCAACAGGTAATGAACACTTGTCCAATTCTTCTTGGGTTTCTTGAATTGTTTCATCAGAATACCACCCAACAGGTAATGACATCTGTCCAACTCCTCTTGGATATCTACATACCACCCAACAGGTAATGGACACTTGTCAAATTCTTATGTTTCTTGAATTGCATCATCAAAATACAACCCAACAGGTAATGGACACCCGTCCAACTCCTCTTGGATATCTACATACCACCCAACAGGTAATGGACACTTGTCCAATTCTTGGGTTTCTTGAATTGTTTCATCAGAATACCACCCAACAGGTAATGGACATCCGTCCAACTCCTCTTGGATATCTACATCACACCCAACAGGTAATGGACACTTGTCCAATTCTTCTTGGGTTTCTTGAATTGTTTCATCAGAATACCACCCAACAGGTAATGGACATCTGTCCAACTCCTCTTGGATATCTACATCCCACCCAACAAGCTATGGACACTTGTCTAATTCTTTGGTTTCTTGATTTGCATCATCAAAATACAACCCAACAGGTAATGGACACCTGTCCAACTCCTCTTGGATATCTACATCCCACCCAACAGGTAATGGACACTTGTCCAATTCTTCTTGGGTTTTTGAATTGTTTCATAAGAATACCACCCAACAGGTAATGACATCTGTCCAACTCCTCTTGGATATCTACATCCCACCCAACAGGCAATGGACACTTGTCTAATTCTTTGGTTTCTTGAATAGCATCATCAAAATACAACCCAACATGTAATGGACACCTCTCCAACTCCTCTTGGATATCTACATACCACCCAACAGGTAATGGACACTTGTCCAATTCTTCTTGGGTTTCTTGAATTGTTTCATCAGAATACCACCCAACAGGTAATGGACATCTGTCCAACTCCTCTTGGATATCTACATCCCACCCAACAAGCTATGGACACTTGTCTAATTCTTTGGTTTCTTGAATTGCATCATCAAAATACAACCCAACAGGTAATGGACACCTGTCCAACTCCTCATGGATATCTACATCTCACCCAACAGGTAATAGACACTTGTCCAATTCTTCTTGGGTTTCTTGAATTGTTTCATCAGAATACCATCCAACAGGTAATGGACATCCGTCCAACTCCACTTGGATATCTACATCCCACCCAACAGGCAATGGACACTTGTCTAATTCTTGGGTTTCCTGAGAATCTCCTCATAAGAATACTACCCAATATGTAATGGACACCTGTCCAATTCTTCTTGGATATCTTCATCCCTTCAATAGTATATAAATTAAAAGGTATTGGACATTCTTCTTGGGTTACTCAAATTATTTTTCATAAGAAAGAAATCCCAATAGGTATTGGACATTGGTTCAACTCCTCTTGGATATTACATCCCAACATTAGAATAAAACCCAACAGGTAATGTTTACTTGTCCAATTCTTCTTGGGTTCTTATACCCTTCATTAAAATTGTCAAATTTGTCTTGGATATTTATACTCTTGCATTAGATTGCAAACCCAATAAGTATGACATTTACCTTCCCTAGTTGAATTCAAATTTATCTGCATAAGCATACATAAGTCCAAAACATATTTAATACTTTAATTCTAACATTCCACATCTCATTCAGTGTACACTTTACAAATGATAGGAAATATATAAGCATTTTGCATGTTTTGTGCCTAAACTATTTGGCTTTTAAAGAATTTTATAACCATGTTTGCAAAATTTAAATTTAAATATTGGAACTTGGAGCAAGTCATTACAGGTAGAGCAAGATGCTGAAAACCATATCGATAAATAGATCACACCCTTGATAAAATATTTGCCTTCAGTTGCTAAGATTGTGTTGTATTATATGGAAAATTTATATAATCCTGTTTATTACAGATACATGTACAATGCATATTTTCCCTGTAATAATAAAAATACTTCTGAGATGTAAAAGAATAGATTTAATAGTCACCGATGTTAAAAGATATTACATGTATCTCATTAATATGGTTTGGAAATCACAAAATTAGTTTTGAAGCCGATTAAACAGTGTCGCACCGGAAAACTCAGTTACAAGTACAATGAATGAATTCGTTGTATCAAAACTTTAAAATAATTAATGCACTATGTCCAAATCTTTTCGACAAATCGGGATAAAGATATTAAATCAAATCATCACTGTTATAAGTATTAGAGCAAGAGAAACGTCATTACATGCCCAAATTTTACATGTGAGGCTTTGATCCTATATTTCAATAAATGTCAAAATGGTTTTATTTTTGTTTCTCTTCCATACTTTCTTCTTCAGGGTCTCTCATGGTCTATACTGTATGATACCTCCATTGACCCTGCTCTTTTATATTGCCATATGTTTATCCAGTAGCAGTGGATATGCTCAGGCAATCTTTGAAATATTCCTAATTTCATGCATCTCCTTCAAATCTGCCTCTGTCCTTTTTATTCATTCTGCAATTATATAAAGGCATTTCTTTGCCGTATAAAACATGTTTTTCTTGACTACAGTAAGATCACCCTTTATGTTGATCAAACCCAACCAAGAAGTAGAAGTATATTTCTTATTCAGAAATATGTATTGATAAATAAAATGGAAGAAAAACTAAATTCTATCAATTCTTTTTTGTTTCCTCTATGTCTAACTGCATCTTCATCCTGCCCCCCCCCCCCCATCTGCCATAATTTTATCAAAATGGAATCATCATTCAATACACAAAACGATGTTGCATATTAATTAGATTGTTAGTTTCTGATTGTTAGGAAGGAGATTTTAAAAAGATTTTACACCTATTCCTTGCAAATTTTAGACTTCTAATGTAACACTATCAGTACAATAGGGGTCCATAATCTTCAAAAACATCTCTACACTTAATGATAAAGCTTTCACATTAGTATTGTTTTTAGCCCAATGGTTTTGCTAAAGAGGATTTAAAATTGACCCAAACCTTGCTAACTGCTATGAAATTATATTAACAGGGACAGAGACACACTTGACACTCCATCCCCCTTCCTGGGGTATGCTTTGCACAAAATTTAATTAAAATTGACTAAGCTGGATAGAAAGTGAAAATATGAAAAATTACAGTCAAGCAGAATATGAATAACTTTCACCACACCAGACATGAAGTAGTGATCCTTAGATAAAATACACCTACAAGATGAAGCTATTTTATTCCTTTGAAGTGATATCTTGTATTGTTTCTTTTCCTGTATGCCACCTCTATTAGAACAAAATGTTATACACGTATTAACATAACCTATGACCGAATAGTACCACTATTTACTTTACAATTAATTAAGTTCTGGAACCAACCCTCAGATGCCCTTAAAACAAATGATTCAAAACTGGCAAAGGTAAAGGGCATCTGAAGAATATAAAATAAAATGATAGTACAAACAAGCAAACAGTGTGCATGAAAATGTTGGCAAACACTAGAAAAAATACTAAGGTACCTTTTTTCAAACTCAATATGAATACTAAAGAGGTTTTATGTAGCTGTATTGCACATACCAAAAGCTTTCCTGCCGTTAAAGGTTGGTTGCCTAGTAGTTATGTAGTATGTACAAGTTTTCCCCTCTATTTCTTCTAAATTAAGAAGCGAAAATGTCTCTAAAAATCTTATGGTTGGCATGAAGTATTCCTGATCATTTTACTGATTACTTACAATTGTCCTATTTCTGAGGGTCATCTTCTGATGAATGTGTTCTCTGCAATGTTCACAATTGAAGTTCCTGTTTGACCTGTTACATATTGAAAGTCCTCGATGAATATGATTATGGTTTTAATTTCCATTACAATTATTGATTACTTTTATAAAAAAAAATCTTAACCAATTTATTGTAACATAATACTTAGGAAAATATTTATGAAATATCAATGGAAAAAAGGAATCATTATCTCCAGTTATCCTAAAATCACAAGTAAGCATTAATCATATAAATTCACATACGTAAACCCATTAGCTTTTTGTGCTATTAAATCATAGTCATCGCTGTGCAATAAAGCAAATCAAGTACTAATCCACAGCTTGGTGGCAATAAAGTTACTATCCCCGAGTAAAAAGTGACAAGCCCAAATATAGAGGCAAAAATTAAAAAGTAACATTGAAAAAAGTTCATCGTGAAAAAAGTCAGGGTATTAACTACAGATGATTCTTTTTAAAATTAAAGTTTCATTTAATTTTCGCGAGTAAAATTTAATCATATATAAATTAATTATTTAAAAAAATGAAAAAAAAAATTTTAAATATTCCTTTTCTAGTCATTCACTAGTTCGTCTAATTAGAACGAAGCAAAAATCATTTTGTTTTCATCTTAAATCATTTAAAGCCTATATGGCTACACCGGGTGTAGCGCGATGCTAATTACACACCCATCATGTGAAATAGTTATAGTAGCCCTATATCAATTTCAGTATTGTTTTAAACTAATTAAAACAAGTGCCAAAAACAATAATTTTTAAAAAATCAAATTAAAGCAGACACTTAAAATCATAGACAGAAAGAAGCACTGTTTTGACGGAACGTTTTTCAGTAATACAATGGATCTCTTACATATCAGATGAGATAAACTTACATACAATTATTTAGTTCAGTTGTTGTCAATTATCCCATTTATCATATGCATCATCTCAGCTCACTTTGCGATTGTAATACTGTCTACATGAACCGATAATTTACAGCTGATTTATGAACACACGATTGTTAAAATTTCCATTTCCCTTTCCAATGTACATTGTCAGAACATACTTAATTAAATAATTAACACTTTCGATTTATTAAAGATTATCTAACAATATACGATCATTTACTAAATACTTCTCGCCCTCAAGAGAGTTAAAAAGACAGAGAAAATTCAAAATACGTACAAGTGCAATTAAATAATTAACACTTTCGATTTATTAAAGATTATCTAACAATATACGATCATTTACTAAAGTGTAAAAAGACAGAGAAAATTCCGATATATCAAGTGCAATTAGGATTAATTCCGATTCTATTTTAATTTTGTGCACAATTGTTTTCAAAATTACATTAAAATCAATTTTCCTTAAACAAGAACCCAGAAATAGATAAATATTAATCGAATAAACTTACCTCTTCTCTTGTCAATCAGACAATCTTGTTGACATTAAGTGTTTCTTAGTCGCCATAATTTTTTTCCATGAAAACAAACGTTGTTATGATCAGGATCAACGGAAGTTGATTTTCGGAACTCTCGAGAACTTAGAGTTCCGAATGTAAAACTGAAACACAAAACACGGTGCGTCCGTGAAAGCAACTTTTTTGGACAAATCGTCGTGTCCAAGTTTTGTTGGGTACTAACCGGCAAATACCCAATTAGGGTGTTTTAAGCATATTCAGCGACACTTCTTATTGGGTATACCCAATAAGCAAAAAGTACCCGTAAGTTCAATATTGGCATGAAAAATACCCAATAAATGCACTCTCGTAAACACGGACGGACGGACAGGCGGACGGACAAACCCAAATTAATATCCCCCACTTTTCAAGCGGGGGACAAAAATAAACTTTTGTATGCTAAAGACTCTGTTTCTTAGGATCATTCTACTTCGGTTATTGTCGAGATTGATGAAAGAAATGCCGCGGACATTATTCTCTAATAAATCACGAACTTCATAAAAAAAAATTATCAGCTCAGAAACACGTATCAAACCTGTACAATTCAAATGCTTATTTGACTGTAGAATGAAATATTGTATAGACCACACCGATGTGTCGTCTTTTGCAGTCTGAACACTGTGAATTGCAAATAGTTACTGATGAATGTCCGTTTTTTCGACAACGCGATTTTAGGCCTAATTAAAGCAATAAAATAGAAATAAAATACAAATATGATTTTGTTATTGTATATTTATATTTCTCCTCTGGTGTTTAATGGAACAGTGTAATCGAGAATTGGTGACCTAATTCGTTTCTCTATAGAGGAAACAATCAGTCGTCTTGTAGAGCTCTTAGTAGAATAGAAATAAAGTCCTTGTTGTCGTGAATGATACAGGATACATTGTAACCTCTTCGGTCTCGAAATATTGTTTAAAATATAAAAGCATCGGCTTTTTTCTTTCAAGTAACATTTCTCGACCTCGGAGATTATCCTTATTTTGACTGCGATGTTCTATCTCTTCAATACTTCTAAAGGTCAATTCATATAAGGCTCATGGATTTTGAAACCGGAAAACAGGGAATGCTTACTCCAAACCATGAAATTTTTGGGATCTCTGATTTCCGCCGTCTTAATAGATTTGTATTATTTATAGATATTTTTGAGATCCAATACTATTCGTAATCTTCAATTTTTTATTTACTCCTACAAGTATTACACATTATCATACGAGAACATTCTGTTATGCGATATCATTCTGTTTGATATGATAAAGCAATTCCTCTTAACACTGAGGCATTTAATTCAGTTAGTATTTTTTATTATGCCTATATATCATTCGATGAAATGATTCACTGAAATTTAATTATTTTTAGAAGCCCAATAACACGACCACTGGACACCGAACTAATACAATGATGAATTTACTACAGACTAAAATGGTCATTTCGTGACGCTTTTTTGTCAAAACAATTAGATTGTCAATTTTCATTGTGTGAATTTTACAACGGAATTATTTCCAATTGTTTTTTTTTTTTTTTTTTTTTTTTTTTGTTCCTTTGAAAAAAACGTGACTAGGCAAAATTATTAATTTATTATTTTCAAGTCTGAAAGAATGTTCATTGTTCATTTTATATTCTTATTTGATGATCTATGCAAAAGAAATCGAAATAATTTTTATGGATCTATTACCTTTGTCACCGTTTTGTTTATTGTGGATGTTTCTTGAGATGGTCCCTCTCTGCATGATAAAAAGCTTCTTCCCCATAATGTTTGCCCATATTCCATGAATTTTTGTATTTTTTTTTATATCCCGTGTCACCTGACCATACCTGGCGTGAGCTTTAATATATACCTGTTATACGGAATCATCTTTATACAAAATTGACATAAAACAAAAGTCAGGTAATTAATATGAGACGTAAGCAAATTTACTATCAAATTACATTATCTTCAATGGTCCAACATTAAATAAAATTCTTATCAAGCAGTTTGTGTGTCTCTATCGCCATATGCAACCTGAATTCCTTCGTATTTACAATAATAGAGATATCATTGTTAACGGTTTTAGATATCCACTTTTTCTACATGCATCAACTGTCAAAAAGATCAAAAAACAGTTTTTATTTTGAGCTTGTATTTTATTGAACAATAAAGAAAAATTGTGCATGTATTAACGAAGTAACTAAAAATCCATCGAAAAGTCATTAAATAACGGGCTAACTATAAGTATGAAAAACGTCAGTCAGCATTTGACTCAATGATAAATTGTATAAATTGCTGAAAAGGTCATTGTATTGACCATGAAACTTACGAAAATATTACTTTAAAAGAGTTAGCAGAAATTCTTGTTTCATCAACTTGTTTGTCAATAATTTACCTCGTTTTAGAAATAGAGCATGCTCTTGCATATCGAATCAACTGAGATATATATACTCCGTATACAGGTGATGAAGGTTCGTTATCTCCATATGTTTCATCAAATAAAAACTTCAGAAAGCCAAAAATATTGCCAATTGTCCTTTACAAATATAAACCATTTCTGATATGTTTTCAATATACAACAAGAAGTTTGAAAAGTACAGAAAATTCCTCACCAAACAATATTTGTTTTATCTTTGGCGTAAACACATTTTGCAGGGTAAAGATTATTCTCAATGGGTAATTGAGTTGTGCCAAAAAAGTGAAATATGAACTGGTATCGACAACGTGTTGAATGAAAAGGATGCCAATCAGACTAAAAGCGTTTGAAATTTTGAATGGAAAAACTCATGAAGTTTAGATATGCTGCCTGGAAATCTTGTTTTCAAATCTGCATAAAGATAGACATGTGCAGTTGCTTCACTGGAGAAAACTGTGTCTGAAAATCAAACGACTATATTGCATGAAACATGCACATTGTTTGAGGAAATCCATTATTATCATCACACTGAGAAGCTTTCAATTGAGGGTGCATCCACAACATCAATTACTGACACACTCAAAGGAAATTATCAATAATCACCCGTGTAAATCTTCTTAAAAAAGAATAGAATATGAACACTTGTTATTCGTCTCACGCATGAAAATAGTAAATTAAAAAGATCAATCATGTGAATAAAAAAAACACGAAACCCAATTATAAAGGGTAATATATCGTCTGGAAAGTATATTAAAACAATAAATTACTTAAAGAGATAAAAAAGAAATACAGTGTATTGACAATGCAATGCTTACATCATGAAAATATGTTAATCTGGTTGGTTTTGAGAGATCATTGTCACGACATACTCTTTAAACATACAGTGAATTAAAAATAAATTCATAAAGCATTCTTTTGAGTGTAAAAATGTCATCCAACTCACATAATTATTAAAGGAAAGAATCCCTGTATCCTCAGGTGATGTTAGATAAGCATCTAAAAACCAGATTTCCATAATCAATCAAACGCTTACGTCCTTCGACTTTTCAGAGATGATAAAACGGAAAAGCTACAGAAAAAATGTTATGACAAGGTTTGTAACAATATCGTGTATATTTCTAAAGCCAATTGTTAAAATTGTATTAATTTTGTTCTCATTCTACGATTGACTAATATCTCACTTATGTCACATATACATGTTGTATATTCACATTTTACAGTTTGATAAGGATATTCTTCAACATCGCATGTCAACATTTTTAACCCCCACGAAAAACGATTGTCAGCATATTGATTCATTGAGACTTTGTATGTGCAAGTTACCCACGAAGTTACATCTCTGCGAATCAAAAATAATTTCTTGCTAACGAACATTGATCCCAAAGAATTAACAGTAACTGGGTAAATTGGGCATCGACAAATAATAAGCAACTGCTCTCTATACATATTATATTTCCCTAGAAAAAAAAATAAGGGAACATGAAGTGAGCAACTCTTGAATGTTCAATGTTTTATTTTTACTTTTATGTGATTCCAGTACAGAAGAGGACAACAAGTAGCAGTCAATCCTCACAATGAGTCTCTATTAGCTTAAATGCGATGCAAAGTGCCATTTGTTAAAAAAACATGAAGTGCTATTACTTTCCCAGGGTTCTGTTTAGACGAACTCCATGAACCACAGAAAGGTATTTTAGAACTCGATTTCCAATCACTTCAGGCAAGAACAGTCAATCATGCCAAGGTATTGGTGAATTGACCAAGTTTTCGAAATACAACATGAGCAATGAAGTTTGCTATCCATCTGCATTTTCAAAGTAAATAAATCAGGGAGTTGGTTAATCATTTTACAATGTTTGCAAATAAAACCTCGATGTCCATGCTAAATCTGTATTCAACAAGACGGATCTTTGGAATACATGTATTTTTAGAACTGATTTATTTTTGGGGCTAACAGGAGATAAACGTTGTTCAAGCTCATTTCCTGAAATCCTTATTCAGCTATGTATTTTATAAAATATAATATAATGATTTTGCATTGTTCCCTAATATAAAAGAGAACAAAAGATACAAGTGATATACACGCATGTGATTAATTGATAAGATATTCTCCAATTTATATGTCAATAAAACCCGTTTCTTGAAAATTAAAGACATCTCTGATTCTGTTTGTCTGTTTCACATTTGCATGTTTAACTCCACGTTCACACAGAGCTGTGACGTTACAACGATCATCCCGATCAAACCACGATTTGAAAAAGTATTGGGTCGAGGCGGATCGATGCCGATCAGAGTCTAAATCGAACAATTTGGCAAATTATGGTTTTCAGTTCGACCGTACTACGATGCCCCTACGTCAAACGCGCTGCTCACACGCTCCTACTACGATGTTGTGTAGACCGTTGCCGACCAACGGCCGTGTTAACTGCGTTTACGCTACGCCGCCGCTACCACATTCAAGATCATTCTACGACGCTACGCAGACGTAGAAGACGATTTCGCTACAATAGTTCCGATCATATTACGATTGTATTACGCTTCTAGTCCGATTTTGGCGATGATGTATGTATTTCTTGTAACCGCAGATTTTTCACGGCAACTACCATATGATTTATTAGGCATTTTTAATTGTAACAAGATGTGAAAAGTTCGAAGTCTCAACTGCAAATGATCGTCAAGTATAGTGTCGACCTTTACATGAAGTTGAGAGATGATGATTGGTCAAATATCAACGCTATAAAAACAAACTGCTGCCCGAAAGGTCATGGTATGATCGGCGTAAGTTCACTGTAGGTCTTCGTAGGAAAGGTCGTAGTTGGTATGTATCGGAGCATTGTTGGAGTGTGCTTGATATGTTCCTACGCTTTTACTGCGCTTTTACTACAATCACGGAAATCTCTCCACGATGTTTCTCCGCTGCTTGTACGATTACGGCGCTTATAGTACGCTTCTTTTACGACTTTACCCGTTTCTTCTTGGTCACGATCCCTCTACGCTTGTTTTGAGCATGTTCAAGATAAGCGTGGCGAGAGCATAGAGAGCACTCCGATCATAAAGACCCTTCCGCGATCATACCGCGCTAACGAAGACTTTGCTGCGATTTGTCAGTCGGCCACGTTTTGCTTTGATCGTAATGTGTAAACCTAGAGATAAAAAAATAAATGTACAACAAACAAAAATTCAGCCTTTCTATTACACTTTCCTTATTTGTACTGAAAGGAAAAAGAAACGCATATTTTACTTTTAAATTAAATTCAAACTATTCTTTTGAAAATGTTTTTTTCAGAATTGTTATCAAACATTTAAATTCATCTTTAATCTACAAGTTACCAAAATCTTGTGTGCCTCTGACTGATAATTCCGAGTTATTGAAATTGATATGTCGATACCCCCCAAAATTAAAATTTTTTCATCTCCCTTGCACTTTATTGAGTTCACCGTTTCTTTCTCATTTGATTATTATTCAACTCTTCGACAATAGTCTTAATGGTTTTGAAGCTGTATTATTCCAAAGCCAACAAATCCCCCCGCCAAATGAATGCCACGAATTTTCATTTTGATAGAATTTACAGAATCCAGCTGGTTTGGTACACGTGAATGTTTGTAGAGAGCACATTTTCCAATGTGAACATGCTAAAAACATTACGCACACGACGCGTACGTGCGCGCGATCGTAAAATACCGCGGAGCTAACAGAGAAGTCAATTTCTTCATGATAGTTTGCTGTATAAATATCGGTTTCAGTGATAATACCTTGACAACAACCGATGATTGTCACGATGACGTTGTTACGCGTCACGTCACCTCCATGGTTTTGGAAACCTTTTAATTTACTCTCTGACAACTGAAAAACCTTTTTTTGTTGAAAAGTTTAAAACAAACTGCACAGCAACATCTTGTTGCCTTTTTATTCACTTGCAATTCAATTACTGGGGGTAACTTCCGTCAGCCATACCATGATTGCACGAAATTTATACTGATTGCAAATGCGGAAAACGAGATAAAAAAATAAATGTCATCATACAACAAACAAAAATTACACATTTGACCAATTTTCATAATTTTCGGCCATATAGTTAAATATATTTCGCTATTACGCTATTATGCGTTTCTTTTTCCTTTCAGTATATTTAAGTAAAACCAGTTTTAAGACAGAGACACAGACTTCTGAAACATAGCTTGATGTTATAGGGATTTCAATCGAACTTCGTTAAATACGTCAATTTTTTTTAATTCTATAGATGTTATTTTGACATTGTCAGGATAAATAACTTACAAGAAAACATTGATGTAACCATCAATTGTCGCCCAGGAAATATATAAAGTAGACAATGAAAATGAGTCTTGATCAACGAATCGCTTCGATATGTGTAAAAAGGCTACTCATGCGTCTAATTGATGGAGACGATAGTCGCAAATATTTTAAAAAGACTTGTAGTCGGATAAAAATCAATCCAAAACGATGCCATTTTAAACTTGATCATTTCCTCGAGTAAATGTTGGCTGCACAAAATATAAATTGAAGCTAGACACACGCATAATTTATATTCATATAGTCGTTCGTATTTCATGTTCTATTTACAAATTCATATATAGTGTTTGTAGATATTTTTTTTTATATCGATCACTCTCATCTTTCGTTTCTCCTCTTTTTTTATCTATAACACATGTTAACCGAACATAATTACATCTACCAGTCAGAGTATTTTAGACTATTCAAAGCAAGACGTTCTTAGTATTTATAAACGAAGCATCTATCTTCAAGTCATATTGTATATTTTTTTTATTATATGATTGAATAATTTCCTTCTCTCTGATTGGCTGATATACAACTATGTTAGAAAAATACTACGTTGTATTGACCTGCACGTTACGTTCTAGGTCAATACAAGGAATTATTGCAGGTCAATATAAGGAATTATTGACCTGTTCCATAATTTATTTACTAGTAGAAGATATATGTTTTCTGTTACAATGTGTTCTTGTTGAAAATCCTGTTATAGCTTTCAATTAAAGCAAAGAAACAGTCTTGTAGGAGTTTGCTATCATTTAATCATATAATATTGTTATTGCTGTTTTTTGCGGTCAGAACGATGATTAAGCCACCTTCGAAGTACAATATTCACTTCGCCTTTTGGGCTCAGTGAATATTGTACTCCTCAGGTGTCTAAATCATCGTATTGACCTAAAAAAAAAACAGTAATAATTGTATATTATCCCATTTTTACCCCTTTATCCCGTTGATATAGCTCATGTGATATCGTTTCGTATCCCACAGTTGTGACGTCACAATGGGTTTTGCGTTAGCGTAATGAAGTAAAATAAAGTGGAGTCCTATATAAAAACAGTATAAAACATTGATTGTGGTGTATAAAAAAACAAAATGAAAAACATGGGATAACAAGCAAATTCAAAGAATTGTGGTCCCCCGCTTTCGGTGTCTTTGTGGGTGAGATGTTATTTTTATGACATATTGTGTCTAATACGAACATCCTATCATACATGTATGTCATTTATTTAGAAAGTAACACTGAAGTTGATTTTTTTGAAGGATGAAAACCCTAATCCTGACCGTTAAAATTTATGGCCAAAGTAAAATGGTTTTTAAAAGTAGGTCAACTCCAAGGTCAAGATCAAAGGGTCAAAGTTGTTGATATCCAATGAAAAGTTTTCTCACAAGAATTACATATGTGAAGTATGAAAGCCCTAGCCCTTACTGTTCAAAATTTATGGTCAAGGTTAGAGTTTTTTCATAAGTACATAAATCTTTAAGGTCAAGGTCAAAAGGTCAAAGTTGTTGATATCCAATGAAAGGACTTGCCACAAAGAATACATATGTAAAATATAAAAGTCCTAGTATCTACCATTCAATAGTTGTGACCGAAGTTAAAGTATTTTTAAAAAATAGTTAAAACTCCAAGGTCAAGGTCAAAGGGTAAAAGTTATTGGTATTGAATGAAAGGTCTTCTCAAAAGGATCACATATGTGAAGTACAAAAGCCCTAGTCCTCACCGTTCAAAAGTTATGGTCAAGGTTAAAGTTTTTACATAAGTACATAAATCTCCAAGGTCAAGGTCAAAAGGTCAAGGTTGTTGGTATCCAATGAAATGTCTTGCCACAAGGAATACATATGTGAAATATAAAAGTCCTAGTATCTACTGTTTAAAAGTTGTAACCAAGGTTAAAATTTTTAAAATGTAATTAAAACTCCAAGGTCAAGGTCAAAGGGCAAAAGTTATTGGTATCCAATGAAAGATCTTCTCACAAGGATTACATATGTGAAGTACGAAAGCATTCGTCCTCACTGTTCAAAAGTTATGGTCAAGGTTAAAGTTTTTTCATAAGTACGTAAATCTCCAGGGTCAAGGTCAAAAGGTCAAGGTTGTTGTTATCCAATGAAAGGTTTTGCCACAAACAATACATATGTGAAATATGAAAGTCCTAGTACCTACTATTCAAAAGTTATGACCAAAGTAAAAGTTTGGAATTTTTGTTTAAAAATGGGTCAAACTCCAAGGTCAAGGTCAAAAGGTCAAATTTGGTGGTACCCAAAGAAAGGTCTTGTCACAAGGAATACACATGTGAAATATGAAAGTCATAGCTCCACTAAATCAAAAGTTATGGGCAAGGTTAAAGTTTTTGTGACGGACAGACTGACGGACAGACGGACAGACAGACGGACGGACGGACAGACAAATGAGATTTATTGTCCCCTCGCTTTCGCGAAAGCGGGGGACAAAAAGAATCTCACATGATTTGTAGTTGAATATGATTTTTATCCAACTCGTTGTGTGTTTTTATCCCCTCGCCAAGGCTCGGGGATATAAAACATAAAACTCGTTGGATAAAAATCATATCCAAATACAAATCAAATGAGATTCTATATAAATGAAATTAAGTTGTAAGATAAGATTTTTAAAAAATGTTTGACAGTAAGTCTTTCAGCACGGTGATTTTAATTAAACAAAAGACGAGACAGGAATTGAAATATAAAACATAAAGCATATGCAAAAAAATATAAATATAGGCATTTAAATATGTACACTCTTCGAAACAGTTATCTTTTTTTCAATTTAGAAATATTTTAATACTTTTATTACACAATATAAATGATGCATATTAATTAATGCACCACTCCGAGGAAACCATTATCAGTGACTGGACCGCTTGACAATGGTTTCCCAGGGTGAAGATTTTCCAGGTAATCTTTAACAACGTACAATATCTATTATGTAACGCAAAATGTTTTTTAATACATAGTGAAGAGAATCCCAAGGGGAAAAATTCTGCGCCGTCAAAATATTCTGGAATATCACATGTCGCACAGCAATATTAGCTGTTGTTGCCTACGCGCTTTCATGTTGGAGTGCGTGACTTTAATTAAATTGTCATTCGTAAGGTAGTAGTGTTCCTTGAAATTTGTTTGTTTTTGTTTGTTTTGAAATATCAAGACTCAATTTGATTAAAAGAAAGTTTAATATAATGTAAACGGTATATGATATATTAATAACAATATGATACATGTCTACCTGTACCTAACAGATATGGTTTAAAAACTTTGCTAACTAAAATACATGTACTTTCATTGAAGTATGGAGTAGGCACAAAGCTCATTTTTTCTATAATTTTCTATAATTTGATCATTCTGCAAACAAAAACAACATAGCTGACTTTTGTTACCCAAAGTAACTGAAAACAAAGTTCTCAAAAACCGTACCTCTATTAGTTCACTCAGTTCGCCTCAACAGAAAGCTGAGAAAATAGGTTCTAAGCAGTGAGAAATCACATCATAACATTGTTATTTTTATGAATGGCACCGTACCGTATTTCACTTTAAAGTTCAATGGAAATTCAAGTAAATTGGCGTAGGAGGGTAGCCGTTACACGTCCTTCTTTCTAAGTGGCTTCTTGATAAACATATTTCGACGTTTGTTTTTGTTATTACTATTGCTTCGTATTTTTTTTTTATATTTTGAGTCCAACATTTCAATTTTTATGCTTTTTTGTGTGTTTGTTTGTCATGAAACACTCAAACTGCACTCTGCAGCCATGAAGTGTTCTAAGCAAGACATTTTAAAAGTGAAACCAAAATTTGAAGTATACTGCGATAGATAAGCACGCAATGTAGATTTTAATGCAGCTTCATTCTTTTAAAGAACGATGACAACACATTTGGAAAAAAAAATCTTTCAACAATGGCGAATCACAAAATCCCACGGATACTGAAGCTTATGAATGAAAAGTGCACAGAACTTCACGACTTCAAAATTACAAAGGAGTTTCAGATGATTTGGAATATTTTAAACCATTCAGAATCTTTTTTCCTGAAAATTGTAAAAGCTACAAAATTTGCACGTGTTCGATTGTCAAAGATTCGTGTACTTTTATTACCTTTTACATGTTTTAATCTCTAATATTTACAGAAAAATTTTAAATCCAAGGTGTATCAATAGCAGATATTAACTAAACTTGAAATAAAAAAAAAACATTACAAAAGAAGCAAATGACAAAAAAGATCAACACACAGGTTTTGTAATTTTAGAATGAGTAATTTGAGCAATGTAATATCTGGTTAACGGTAAGTATTCACAGATGGTCAACAAAGCTACAGTAATAGATTTCGAGGCAATATCTTTTGAGTTATGTTGTGAAATAAATCACTTGGCAGTGATAATCTTCATGCAAGTACAAGTCATTTAACAGAGGACTTAATTCAGAAACGGAGAAAATGAAAAACTTAAGACAAATCAGCAATGCAGATACTAGTAAACATGTTAATGTCCATTCCCATGTCCTTTTTTTCATCCGTTTGACACAATCCCGTAATGTGTTACTAAGTCTCGACAATCCTTTATGTAGCATATGTATCGTATTAAGACATGCTTTTCATAAAGATTCAAGACGATTTGATTAAAAAAAATATATTTCTAATTTTCCAAATGTGTCAACAATGTAATGAGAAAGGTGACGAAAACGAACGCGGGGGATCGAATTCAACAAATCCGCAAAAAGCACAATTCAGTTGTCATGAATATAGCATAAACCGAGAATTCAGGAAATTCGAAAATTCCAGAGGCGGGTTCAGATGCTTGTTTCGAAAGCGATACAATTATCAGAATTGTGCATAATGAAATATTCTATTCAATCTGTTCACGGAAAGAAAAATTGTCAGAAATATTTCCCCCAATTCTCCAAGGGTGATTTTTTTCTTCTTTTTAATAGTGGAAGTTTATTATGATATCGTTGTTATTAACTCCTTCTGAAGACCTGAGCATACCCTTCCGGGGGTCCGTATTTTATGAAATGTTTACATATTTCTATTTTTCTTAGATTTTATATTTTGATATTTCGTCGTAAACTTCACCCTTGTTTACTTTATAAAATTAAGCCTGTCAGCATAAGGAAACCCTATGGCGAGTTACGAGTAATCCATACTATTCTGTTTGCTTTATGACTGCTCTATTTCAAAGTATTTACGTCATTACAATATTTCAGATACAAATACAAGACCATGCATTAATTTGAAAAGGAAAAAATAATTAAGTTAAGAAGAAAACAATTACTTTGATCTTCAACTCGACATTTAGATATATATCGTCGACGTATTATCCATGAGCAATATGTATTTCATTCATATGTCGACACGATGTATCCCAGTGATCTAGAAATTATAAAAGATACCACAGGGTCGTGTTTCATGTTTGGATGTTGTATAATCACTCAAAAAAGTCAATTGAAATCTAATAACTAAGCTTTGAGGTGCAGGTGATAACTTTTTACTCCTCAATGGACTCACTTTATTTACGTATATCAGGTCGTACTCCCTTAAAATTATTATCTGCTTATAGGGTTTATATATTGCAATTCATTCGATACGCAAAAGCATGCTCTACGTATGAACAATACCTAAAACGCGGTACTTTAGTGATGAACATATGGAGACAACGAACAGTATACATGTTGATTAAACAAGAATATTACAGGTAGCAGTGCCCTTCAAAGTAAAATCGTAAGTTCTATAGTCGATGAATAGATCTTTTCAGCAAATACATATTAGAGTTTATATACAGTGCTGACTGACGTTCATACACCGAATTGTCTATGAATTTCCCGTTATTTACCGACCATGACAAGAAGCACATGACCTGCGTGACCGATCGGCAGAAGATACTCACTCCTCCATGGCACCGGATCCCATGGGTCTGTGTGTTCCCTGCTCCTGATTCGTGTTGTTTGAATGGCTTTTTAGGATTCACTACTGTCCGTTACAGCCTTTTAATTTATTTGAGCATAAATTGATATTGCAATTAAATTGCATTGATAACTAGACGGAATTACCTTTTCCTTTTTTCAAATGTCCTTTTTGAAAAAGAAAACAGCAGACTAAAAAAGGTCACTGAAGGTTGAATTCTTCTGACTTTAAGTAATTACTTTAGAAATTCTTCTACAAAGTATGCAAATACTTGTAACAATTGTTCAGCGTCAATTAAACAATGCCTTTCACCAATTTATTATTTGGATCTTTTCTAAGCCAGATATTTAAGCGAAGAGAGAAAGGGAGATGTTATTCATTTTTCCCCTACTACTGCAATGATTTGAAACTTACTGTTGTAACTATTTTGGGGTCGCAATAATTTTGTATATTAACAAATGTCAAATGAGATGCTATTTATACAACATTTACTTGGATGTCTTATAGCCCCTTGCATGTTTGAGAATCATTCAAGCTCAGCTTCACGTGGGATGCACAATGATATAATCTATAAACCAAGTGAAGAACTGTTAATGATAATTGGATGAATGTTTTTTTCTATAAATGCGCTTAGTCCTCAAACAATCAATGATCTTATACATATATTAAAGAGAATTTAGTTGATACTTTATCCTAATGTCAAATGTTAAAATGGTTTAAAAGATATCAAAATAGAATCTTTTTCCAAAAATCAATGACGTAACATTGGTTTGTTTTCCTTGTTCGATATCGTCTGCAGTGGAATAGTGATTTATAATGAATGATGTAAATATCAAGGGAGAAATTACTAGTTAAAGTGCAAAGGAAATGCATGACTGCAAGCTTTATAGACTCTGTCCTAATTAACTAAAATTCTGGAATGATGATTGAGAAAAAATATGGAATATTTCTCAATTAGTACGGGATTCATAGGATTCTGGAAATAAATATTTTTTTATATAGTCATTTTTCAAAAATAACTTGAACATTAGAGATGTAAGGAGTTGACTAATATCTTTTCTTAACGTTCTATAATATAAAAGCTTTAATTGCTGCAACACAAAAATCAGGCCTCAAGATCATGAAACAAACTTAGACTGAAGTCAAATTTTCAATTTATTTCTAAATTTGCAGATAACAACACCTCTGTGAAACAATATTGAAAAATATTTTGATTTTGGTTTAACTGACTCCTACAACATTTTATCATAAAATAAAGATTTTGACTTAATCTTAAGATGTTTCATGATCCCGGGGCCTGGTACGTCATAATTAAAGAGTACCACTCAAGATACCAGTACGCATAATGTTAATGCTAACTATACATCGGTCATTTACTTTCTTTGAAGCTATTCAAAGCTACACTGAAAATTTTTCCAGGATATCTGATGTTTAACTTTTGCTCTTTTTAATCTAGTAGAAAGGCAAAATCTTTTTATTCTCACCACTAAATAGAAAGTTACTACAACCATTCACTTTGTTCCAAGAACAAACAATATATGTGTTTTTATTTTACATTACATTTATGTCAACATTGTTTCATATGAGGTCTACAACCTGTTGAAAGCATATGCATACTACAGGGGCATCTGTTCACACAGCTTAAAATGAAAAAAAAGGATCAAAGGAAACCAACTGGGTTTTATTGGTGATAAGTATTAGATATTGTGTTTAAAACTATGTATATCCTTCACTTACTTCGACTTCTGGAGTGCAAAACGAAGAAAGTTATGCTGTCCTGGATTTTCATAGGAAACTACAAAGAAGACAGTTGCTTACGATTCGAACAGAAAATAACAATGAGCATTTGACTTAATGATGTGCTGTACATGAATGTCATTGTAACATAAAGGGATTTTACCAAATGCGGACGTAAAAGAAGACTGTCGATGTTCTTGTCCTATTATTTTTATTAATCAAAGGTTTGCCCTTATTTAGAAATTGAACATTTGTAGAGCATGCGTGAAAACTCCATTTGCAGACTAGGGGTATATTGCTACATAAGTAAGGGGAGTTTCTTTTCATATATAAGTTTTGGAATAAATTCTTCTTTATGAATTCAAAATTAGTTCTACTAATAATGGTACGAAAACGGTGACCTTGGAAATTCTGACTTGATTTCCAAAACCCAAAAGGTATTGTCAATCAGAAACTTATACAGTCATCTTTTAAACATCTTTTTCGGATTTTAAGTGTACAATGAATGTTTTTTGATTTTGGTAATTTTTAGTGTCTGTAATTGTTTTCATTCTGTAGGAGAAAAACTTGCAATCATTCACCTACTCATTTTTGCGCAGCGAGTGTAAAGATTAATTTTATGATGCTGTATTAAGTCAACAGAGACTCATAATTGTATAAAGTTCTAAAAGAATGACGCCATAAAAAACCAGTTTATCCCAAAACGAAAGAAAGATTGACATGTTTGAAAAATTACCTTGATTTATTCATTTTACTAAACGTCAGAACAAGAATGGCAGGGATATAAATTGTATCGAAAGCGTGTAAAGCGGCAATGTAACTATGATCGCATATTACCCTCTCACGTTCTAAAACTGATGTTCTTGATATTATTAATAGGATGCTGTATTTTAGTTATTATGTTCCAGTAGAATCCCGTGTTCTTTATTGTTGGTATAATGTGCCTACAGGCTATTTAAAAGTCTGGTATCTTTAAATGTATAAATTATTCATTTATTTTGAGAAATCAAGATAAGTTTAAATCGGTATAAAACAAGGGAATTTCAAAGTGTTTTTTGTCTTTAGTTTAGATCTAATACATTAATCTGTCATGCTTTCTATATATTTGAATTAATCATAGTTATTCTTATCTACAGATTTAAAAGCAGGCAAATTTAGCATTTATTTATGTTTGTCATTAATATACTGAAAGGAAAAAGAAACGCAGGGTAAAATGATTAGTGTTCAGAATTACTCAACCGTCAATGTATGACTTCACGTCGGAAAAGTTATAAAAAGCCCAAAACACGTGCAACTTGATTACGACAAGTTTGTCAACGATCTTCTTGTACCATTTCATGCACTTGAGCTATACATGTACCTATTGATTTTCAGTATTTTTAGACGAAATGCATTTCTTGCAATCTTGTAACAATTGACGGAAGTTTCATGGAGTCTGGCTTTTACATTGCCTAAGGACTAAAGAAACAACGGCATGATTTGCAGTCGTTAGTAATTTTTTCCCCATAGAACGTCTTAACCGTCGTCAGAGAGGGCCTTGGATGGTTTTTAATCATCCATGACGATGACGTTGACGCGTAATAGAGCCACGTCAATATCACGTTATTCGTCCTGCCACCTGCTTAATCGCCAATTTACTACCACAAATCTGATATTAATAGAGTAGGTTTTCATAATCATTACATTCACCATAAAATTGAAAGAAATCGATTGCGCGATTTGGATCTTTGAGCTGGTCAAATTTACGTTGAGATTCCTCTCACTGGCGCATGCGCGTGCCGTTAGCAATTTTTTTTTCGGCTTGTTTATCTCCGACCCATTGTAAGTGAGATTGATCAAGTCAGTTAGACTTTCTAGCAAACAATCACATTTATCCACTCGACTGGTCTCCAAAAAGTCCACCTTTTTCTCATTGAACATCTGTGGGACTTAGTGGAAGATAGGGTTCGAAATGCCAAAGATAGTCCCTTTCAACTAAGGATTATCTTGTTGAAAAGGTTGAAAAATACTAGTATTCCTATTTGTAGGAAAAACATCACGAGGAACTCCATACAAAGGAGAAACAAGACTGTGACGGATGCGCGTAGGAGACATTGAGGATAATGTGAATTTTCAATTTTCACTTTTGGGGGGTATCGTCATATCAGTTTCAATAACTTAGGAATTATGAGGCAAAGTCAAATGAAATTTTGGTCTCATTTTTATTAAAGAAGATTTTAAACGTTAGATAGAAATACTAGAAAATACATTATGAAAAATAAAATTATTTCACCTCTAAAATTTGCCCTGCATTTCTTTTTCCTTTCAAAACATGTATAGAAGAAAACTTCCTATATACATCATTGTTATCAAAAAGACACATAAAACTTATAAATATACACAACCATGTCACTGGTCAATTGCAGAAACATTCTTATTGTACACAAAAGAAGAGTTGATATTAAAAATATTTAAGTTTCTTATTGACAATATCTACATGATTGTAGTTATTGGAGATTCCCACTGGATTTATTGGATTTCTCATTTGCTCCCCGCAATTAGCAGATCTATTTTTGTATTTATAAGTAGCAGAATCTATTTAAATGACATATAGATACTGTGTATCGACGACATATACTGAAAGGAAAAAGAAACGCATAATACCATAATAGCGAAAAATATTTAACTATGTGGCCGAAAATTATGAAAATTGGTCAGCAGATGTGTATTTTTGGTTATTGTGCACTAAAATCGCTGGTCAAAATTACTCAACCATGAAATGTATGGTGTCATGGAGGGGAAGTGATAAAATGCCAAATACACGTGCATGTTGATGGTGACAATTTTGTGATCACATTTTGAAGTGCCAAAAGATGCATTAGAGTTATAGACATCGTTTTCCGATATTCGCAATCATGGTATGGCTGACGGAAGTTACATTGGGTCTAGTAATTGAGTTGCATAAGTGAATAAAAGGCAACAACATGTTGCTGTGCAGTTTGTTTTTAACTTTTCAACCAAAAAAGTTTTTTCGGTTGTCAGAGAGTAACTGAAAAGGTTTCCAACCAACCAGGAGGGTGACGTTGGTGCGTAACAACGTCACATTTTTATCATGCTACCTCGGTTATTGTCTAGTCATTCTCACTAAAACCGATATTTTTACAGCAGGCAATCCTACTCATATTTTCACCCTAATACTGACAGAAACTCTCTGCTCTAATTTGGTACGCAAGCTTGGCGTAATGCGTGCCGTATGCGTAATGTTTTAGGATGTTCATATTGGGAAAATGTAGCTAGTGTTTGTCGATACTTCCTTACAAACATTCACGTGTACCAAATCAGCTAGATTCTGTAAATTCTATCCTAATTCGAAAATTCGTGGGATTCATTGGGCAGGAGGATTTGTTGGCTTTGGAATAATACAGCTACTCTCAACCATTAAGACTACCGTTGGAAGGCTTGAATAATAATCCTATGAGAAAGATAAATACTCTGGTGAACTCAATGCACAAGAAAATTTAGGCTGTTACTGATGTGCTAGAGAGATAATGAGAATTTTTATTTTAATTTTGGGGGGTATCGACATATCAATTTCAATAACTCAGTAATAATTAGTCAAAGTCACACAAGATTTCGGTTACTTGTTTAAAGTTGAATTAAAATGTTTGATAACAATACTGGAAAACATATTGGAAATAAAAGTTTTAATTTTATTCAAAAGTTTATTATGCGTTTCTTTTTCCTTTCAGTATATTATCAATTAAAATTTTAAGATCTTTTTGTCATCGGTCGACTATAGTTATCCCGGTAAGCTTTAAGGTAGGATTCTTCTCTGGTTTCTGACAAGATGGAATATTCAAAGTATATTAGTTGATATGCCTTATATATTGAGATGTAAGAGATTTAAAAGACCGTATTTTTCTTTCCTCATCACAGTTATACAACTTTAAATAGAAATGGTAAACTGCGTTTGAAAACTAGCAGGGACTATATTTTTGGCGGAATGGTGGCGTATGAAAATATCTTCTTTTCTGCCTCTCAAAATTATTATAGAACATTGAATTTAGTTATAATTTTTACGCAATCAAAGACTAGACGAAATTTTCAAATACAAGTTAAATTAAAAATAAGGGACTAAAGTTTCAAAATATATCAAATAAATAAGATTTTTCACACATGCTAGAACTATGTTGGCTTTTAAATGCTTTAAATCTAATTACAGATTTGAGCCAAAAATCCGTAAAAAGTGTTATTTCTCTCTTAGTAAACGATCAAAACTGTTAGTTTTTGTATCACTTTGTACCTTTATGTGACAACTTTACTATATGTGAAAATTAGAAAAATTTAAGTATAGGAAGCATATAAAATAACTAATAAATCATAAAACTTTAAGAAAAGTAGAGGAAATTCGGATTAGCAAATATCCATTTTATTTGAATTATCCATGTCAATTTTGTAATATCATTTTATAGGCCCTAAATGGTAGTATCTTTTTATGCAAAAAGAAAAACATTCAATCTTTTAAATTACAAATAGGGATCGCATGACTGGAAACAATGATTTTTTATTCTTAATATCCAGGAAAAAGGTTATAACCTTGACCTGACCTTGCCTCTAATATTAAACGGTCAAATTTAATCTCACTGATAGCACCACTTAGTGATATTGTCCTCTTGATTCTGTGAAAATTTCATTAATTTTTAAATACAAGAAATGAGAGAAGAATCCTACCTTAAATAAAAAAATACCAGAGACTCTGATATATCTTTAGGCATTGTTTTAGGCAAAGTTTATGATAAACATGTTGACTTAAACATTAAAACTGTCCTGCACTTCATTAAGGGTTAATAAACGAGTAGCGCTCTATTCCTTAAAAGTAATGGAGCCGAGGCCCCAAAGGGACCGAGGCCCATTACTTTTAAGGAATGGAGCGCTTCAAGTACTTATCTAATATATTAACGCGCGTAAAATCTGCCTTTCTGAATGCTTGTATCTAATGTTCGTTAATATAAAATACAGAAGAATTAGATGATACACTGTAAATATATACTATATATTATTAGTATTCAATTTATATATGCTAAAAAAAGTAAAGCGAGAAAAGTGTACTAAAGTTATTCTTTGGTCTTTGGTCAAGTGTTTCAACAGCTTCGATAGCTCAGTGAAATGAGTACCCGACCCCAATGGTTGGGCGTACCGGGTTTGATACTCACCATGGCCACCATAATTTTCTTAATGTAAAAATAAACTTGATACAATTTTTTAAGTTCTTTCCTCGGTAGAGGCACGGCAAGGATAATACGAACATAATGAATTATTTATTCCATTCCTGAAAAATAATGGAGTGCTCGGACAAAAGAGTGATGTCACAGGTAGATTTTACCCAGCAATATATACCTATCACCTGCATATTGAGTTCATGTCTCTCTGTTGATTCGATACGTAATATCATATATTTTACGTAAGAACAATATCTAAATCAGGGCAAGCTACATTGACAAACAAAATAATGGAACAAGAATATTAATAGTCTCGTTTGCAGTCACTTTTTTTGTTTTTGTCGATACACTGACAATCTCAGCAAATACAACTTTTCTTTGAGTCAAATGCTAACTTACCCAAACATAAGAATATGGAAGGTATAAAGTGATATAGATTTTTGCCCGTCTGTCTAGGAAATTTGGATAACATACTGAAATCAAACGTAGAGATCTGACATTCCATATATATTTAATTGTTAAACTTTCTTTTACTGCAAGACAGGTCTTATTAAAAGTACGCAAACGTTCATCCATGCATTTACCAAAATTGATGAATAAATATAAGCATTAAAGATACATTTCAGTCTTTTGAAATATACTGAAAGGAAAAAGAAACGAAGGGTAAACTTTTGAGGTGAATTAAATTTATTTTTCTGCTTATTTTTTTCAGTAAACTTATCTTACTTTTAAAATCATCTCTAAAGAATATGTAACCAAAATCCCATTTGATTTTGTGTTATACATGTAATTCATGAGTTATTGAAACTCATATGACGATACCCCCTAGAAGCGAAATTCGAAAAGTTTCATTATCTTCAATGTCTCACACGCGCGACTGTCACAGCCTTGATTCTACTTTGCAAGAAATTTATCAGAATGTTTATCTTTTAAACCCTGGCTATATTCAAAATATAACCACACCGAAAAATCATTTGAACGAAGCGCACATGCGCCATTGAGAGGAACACAAAACTAAGTTGACCGGCTCAAAAAAAATGCGCTATTGTTTTCTTTCAGTTTCCGGGTGAATGTAATGATTATGATAGTCTACCGTATTAAAAGCGGTTTATTTGGTAGTAAGGTGGCGATTAAACAGGTGGCAAGACGAATATCCCGATCGTAAAGAAACTATGTTTCGCGTTAACGTCATCGTCATCGTCACGATTTGTTGGAAACCATTCTTGGTCCTCTTTGACAACGGGTAAGACGTTCTATGGGGGAAAATTTACAAGAAACTGCTCAGTAACCCGTTGTTGCCTTTTTTCTTACTTAGGCAATTCGAAAACCCGACCCCACTGAACTTCGGTTAACTGTACCAAGATTGCAAGGAATTCATATCGTCTGTAAATACTGAGAAACAATGAGTATACCTCTAGTGCATCAAATGGTGCAATAAGATTTGTTGACAAACTCGTCGTCATCAATTTGCACGTGTTTTGGGAAGGTGCTCGGAGAGAAACAAAAAACGCTTTTCAATGATTTGGTCTTAATGATTTCATTTGAAGATTCTCTTTTGATTAAAATACATGTCTATAACATTTTTTTTCCACTGGTTGATTTTTATTTAGATCTCATTATTGAGTATGGCCCTTCATATACTGGAATATGGCAGATCCTGTTACTTCCTGGACTTGTTTTTTCTTTCTAAAATGCAGATCTGGCGAATATTGTTGATGTGACAAAACATTAACTTTTTGTTTATCCCCAAAACTCCTTTACTCTTCAGGGCCTGTGGGTTTGGACGCTGTCATGAAGAAATTTATTGTAGTGATTTCTGATTCTGGTTCCTTCCTCTCATAAACCTTTCGATTTTTCGACAAAAAAAATGTTTCTAGACTCCTCCAGAGATTGAAATGCCTCCCTGGAACTGAATTTTAACAACAAGACCACTAATATTTAAGAAAATACCATATAAATCTGTCTTTATGCTCTTGCAATTCTTTGCTCTTCTCAGACCGTTGCAGTTTTTGTCAAGTTCATCTTATCGAAATTTTGTTCTTAGGGTTTTAAGCAATAGATCTAAGTTTCATTATCTCTTTGATTTTCAAACAAACGTGGATAAGTGCAATTTCTGATGATTGTTTAGATATTTTCACACGCTATAGTTTTCAGTCATTTTTCAAAACATAGGGTGGCCTTTGAATATTAAGCTTTTTAACGTCAAATGTTTCTTTAAAATGTAAACTACTCCCAAAATGATGTCTATCACATTTGCGTTGAGTCTTAAAGTCACTATTACATTATCAGTGGTTATTTGTTATTTGTTATAATTTCTTGTCGCCAAGGACGGTAACCATTTTTGATGCCCATTATATCATTTTTGTTCATTGAAATCCACCTGCTCATGTGTCCATAAAACAGACATAGGTTGCTGTAAATTTCACATATTTCAGTGAATATTTCTTTGGGATTCTTAACAAGTTTTACAGCAGCTTTAATTAAGCGATTTATTTCATTCTAGTTTACCGATTTTTTACCATTCATTTTTAATGCAATGTCTCGAATAGCCCTTGTTTTCAAACTTCTCACAATGAAACTATGTGATGGTCACATAAACTCTTATAAATTCATTAAAGATTAAATAATGAAAGAAATTCAGGTTTAATGTCATATGATATCTATGTTGTATGTCATAGAGTTCAGAACATTATTTATTGAACCGCCCTCGTAATAAAAACTTAGATATTTGAATAATTCCTTACTTAAAGAAAAAAAAAACATTTGATAGAAATTATTCAAATTTTTGAGTTTTCAAATTCCCTGTATTTTTTGCAACGTAATACGCATAGCAATAATGATTGTTTAAGGCTTTTAAAAGAGATAGCCGGTAATTTTTGGTCAAATAAATTTGATGTAACATATCTTTGCTTTCTAAGATTTTCGTCGACTGGATTATTTGATTTTGATATTGATGGAAAACTCTTGTGAGACAGCGATGTATTGTAAATGAATAAATGATTTTATGCAGATACAATTTAAAGTTGCAAGAAAATGAAATACAAGAATTCGATATTTTCATGATTTTTCTTTGTTGACCAAAACCCAGATGAAACTGGAATGTATTCCATTTTCAGATTCTAAATATTCTGGCAATATATGTGGAATATGTGCATGTAAATCATTAAAACATTTTCGAGGGTACACCGCAAAATAGATCGCAGTGTCAAATATCTTTTTAAAAAGTAATAATATGAGAGACATAGGATCCTGGGATCACTTGAATTTGGGAATAGATAGCCTGTAGTAGTAAGTATCCCCTATCGACCTTGTCAAAATCATAAAACGTAGTATCTCTTGATTAGATGTATGGTAAAAGTAATTAAAAATGAATAAATGGTCCAACAGTTAGAATGGAGCATGTCAGTCAGTATACAACTCAATACGACCAAAGTGTTAATTGTTCAGAGATGTCGAGTGAGGAAAACGACAATAAGAATTAAAAAAAAATCTTTTTGCTAAAAATGGGCAAATTCACTGCCAATCGCAATTACAAATGATTGTCGGAAAATCTATTTTCCAAATGCTACTGATGCATTGTCAATGAGAAACTAGCATTTTTTATAATACATCAGCTTCACAGTTACTAGTATATAAAAATTTTACAAAATGATTTTTAACAAAGGTAATTTGCAGGTGACAATTCAAAGCAAAGCGAATTTTCGTTAGAAATATCGGAATTATTTTTAAAAATCACGAGTAGAAGCTTTTCTTGAAAATCATGCAGATTAGTAAATTTATATTACACCTGTATTTTTAAAAATATTTAAATCTACTGTTTCTTTTATTCCACATTCAGTGATGTAAATGTGTTGTAAGCATGTCGAAATAAAGAACGAATGAAATTCGAAAAAAGAAACCTCTAACACATCTTTTCTTATCCAATTACTAATTGATTCTACATAAGCACAGGAAAACATTATTTTAGCCTATCTCATATTGACATCCAGATATATCGACTTTCCATTCAATTGTCATTGTCAATTTGGTAATGACATAAGGTGCAAAGAATAGTATTTCATCAAAACGTGAAATTGCAAAGCAGCTTGCAGAATTTCAGGAACCTTATTAGAAATATGGTGTAAATTATATATACAGTAAAACACTATTGTTATCTGATATATTTTTCTTTCGAATTCCTAACCATATTAGGAAAAAAAAAGACTGGACTTAAATGAAAACTTCGTGTCAATGTGTTTAGCAAAAATAAATCCTTCACAATAATTTTCCAAGATTCTTTTGAAATATCATATTTCTAAATGACATACTTTGTCCTTTAGGCATTCTTTGGTATTTCATTATATTTCTTAGTGTATATCTATTATTTACAAATTTAAAGATAATGGATTTTTCTCCTATAACACGTGGGAGTTACTGTAAACCAACTTTTATTCGCGTGCGAGTAATTTTTGCGATGTTCACGAGAGCCTCGTCATCGCGAATATTTCTCGCCGCGAACCGGCCCTTAAAGCGTATGTGTCTATTAACAACAGATCCAAAAAGGCTTTCATCGAGAAAATTTATCGTCGCGAACTGGATTATCCCAGGTAAATCGCGAAATAAAGTCGTCGCGAATAAAAGTTGGTTTACAGTATTTTCTTTGCTTTTGTTTCATGGGATTGCAGAAAGATGAAAAGCACATTTTGTCAATATGATTAAAGTTTTCTCGTTTATGTACAAGTAGTTTCCGGGTTCTAATCCAGCAATTATCCAATTCTCCCACATAAGAGATGCTTGAGTTTCTGATTGACAATATCTGTTTGGTTTATGGAGACCAAGAATTCCAACAATTTATTGGAATTTTCATGGGTACCAATTGCGCTCCATTATTAGCAGACCTATTTTTATATTCATATGAAGCAGAATTTATGCAAAATCTTACGCGTGAAAAGAAGAAAACACTTGCTGTGGCCTTCAATTCGACATTTAGATATATCGACGACGTATTGTCAATTAACAACGGTAATTTCCATTCCTACGTTGACACAATAGATCCTGGTGAGCTTTAAATAAAAGATACCACAGAGTCTAACACATCTGTTTCATACTTGGATATTTTACTTGAAAAAGAACGTTAATGGTTATCTAACAACCAAGCTGTATGATAAACGTGATGACTTTAACTTTTATATCGTCAACTTCCCTTACTTATGCAGCAATATACCTTCATCACCTGCATTCGGAGTATATATATCTCAGTTGATTCGATACGCAAGAGCATGCTCTACGTATGAACAATTTCTAAAACGAGGTAAATTATTGACAAGTCTCGTTAAAAGTCATCATTTCATACGTTTTATGGTCGATACAATGACCTTATCAGCAAATATGATTTATTATTGAGTCAAATGCTGACTGACGTTTTTCATACCAATTGTTAGTCCATTATTTATACACTAAATTGACGACGGATTTTTCCGTTATATCCTGATCATGACAAGGATCACACGGCGGGTGTGACCGGTCAGCAGGGGATGCTCATTCGACCATGGCACCTTATTCCACTTCTGACATTTTGGAGGTCCGTGTTTGCTCTGCTCCTATTTTGTATTGTTTAATGGACAGAGATTGAATACTGTTCGTTATCTCCATATCCTTACATAAGAATATTGCATATATTGACGTTGTCTTGACTCATTCGAAACCAAGTCTTCGAAGAAAAAGATATTTTTGTTTTATTCAGTTCATATCGATAAAATGCTGGGAAAAAAACTTTTGAAAGTCTTTTCTAGTTTTTATGAAATCAACGCTGCTTCGATAACACAAAGTATCAATTTTGCGTAGGGAGGGCCTGGGCTTCTGTTCTCGGTGAAATCATGATTTTTTCTGTCAAAGTTTGTCTTCTTCAATTATATTATCGTTTTTTTTATTTAAAAACGATTTGTGATAAATGCATATATCTTGAAAATGACATACTTAACAAATAAGAAACCTGAGATACTCCTAAATATGATTATTGTTTTTATGTGGTATTAGGATGAAAGAGGTATTTGTGTGTTATAAAAGATTATAAAGATAAACTTTCTTTATCTGATTTGAAAGGAATGCATGAAATATCTACATTATAAAGGTATTATCTTAACAGTAAAATTAATTCAAATAATATATATCTTTTATGAGAACATGACATTTTTATTAAAACATGAAAGATAACTATACACTTTTTTTAATGAATGCAAGAAGGATATGAAGATAACGAACAGTATTCAAATAATTTGATTGATGTAGCTGTATAAAAATTGAAACACATTTTGCTAAAATTTACTATAGCTACACTGTGGCCTTCAGTGATTACATGTACCAACAATATCGACATATCCTTGTTACCATATGAAAGATTGTGTCTACTTTCGTCATTCAGTATTTTTTTTTGTCTACAGAAAGGTGTACTTAATGATGGCAATTAGTATGATGGTACGAGGGACGTTCAATAAATAATGTCATCGGTGCTCGCAAAAGAAACCAAAAAAAACACTTTTCTATAATGAAGTCTTAATGATTAAACTAAAATATTATCTTTTATTTAAAACATATATCCGTAACATTTTTATTCGATTTCTAATTGTTTTAAGAGTGACCCTTCGTATACTGGAATATGGCAGATCCTGTGATTTCCTGTACTTGTTTTTTTTTTCTTCCTGAAAGGTGTTTTTTCATGTTTGGGAAATGAAACAAGTCAAAGGTTGAAAGTGCTGGTCAATGTTGTTGGTGTGACAAAACATTAACTTTCTTTTTATCCCGAGAACACCTTTACTATCCATGACCTGTGGGTTTGGAGGCTGTCATGAAGAAATATAATGTAATTTTTTTTTCTAGACTCTTCCAGAAATTGAAATTACTCCCTCAATAAGAATTTGAACGACACGGCCACTAATATTTAAGAAAATGGCATGTAAAACTGTTTTTGTGCTCTTGCAATTCTTTGCTCTTTTCAGACATTTGCTGTTTTGTCAAGTGTATCTCATTGTAAATTTGTTTTGAGAGTTTAAAGTAAAGTGGATTAAAGTTTCATAATCCGTTTGAATTTCAGACAAACATGGATAAAGTAATTTTTCTTTTGTTTTTTTTAAAATAATTGTTTAGATATTCCTACACGCTGTCGTTTTCACTTATTTTTAAAAATATTGAGTGACCTTTGAGTATTAAACATTTTACTACCAAATGTTTCTTTAAAACAGTGTAAACCACCCCCAAAATGATGTCTATCAAATTATCTATGTTTTTAAAGTCAATTAAACGTACTCAGTGATAATTTGTTGAATTTTTGCAAATATACATTGGTTGTTGTATGAACTTGTCGCCAAGGACGGTACCCATTATTGATGTCCATTATATCAGATTTGTTCATTGAAATCCACCTGCTCATGTGTATCTAAAACAGACATAGGTTGGTGTAAATTTCACATATTTCAGTTAATATATCTTTGGGATTCTTAACAAATTTTACAGCAGCTTTAATGGAGCTTTTAATTCCACTCTAATTTACTGATTCTTGACTATTCGTTTTAAATGAAGTGTCTCGAATAGCCCTTGTTTTCCAGCTTCTCACAATGGAACTTTGATGAACAGTGGTCACATAAACTGTAATCAACTCATTAAAGAATCAATAATTAGAGAAAGTCAAGCTTAATAGCATATGATTTCCATGTTGTATGTCATCGAGCTAATGACATTATTTATTGAACGTCCCTCGTATGTGTGCAGAGAATTTCAGAGAAAATTGTAATGCATTTTTATATTTCATTGTTGTTAAATGTGTTTTTTGATTACAGATCATGATTTTGGTTATAAATAAATAATATAACATACTTTATTTCAAGTTACACGGAAATGAAATTTCACACATCAGTAAATAAAGCATTTTTACAAATTAAATATGTATAATTTCAATTTCCCAAAAATAAACAGATCCTACTTATGAATAAAAATTCGTTAATATGAATTTATTGTAAATGATAAAGGGGGATGTAAATCTCTATTTTCTATTCGAAAAGTATTAAGAAATAAGAATTAAGAAATAAGTATGTGAAATATTCATCGAAAAATATATATAGGACACACTTGCAAAAGCTGTTCCTAACACGACTCTGAACAATAACAGTGTGTGCACTCAAGGACTAATATTCCTCTGCTCTAAATTTCACAATTTAAAAAAAAAATCGTAGCATATTTGTTCATTAAGTGCAATACCATCAGCTTCAATTTGAAAATAGCATGAGATATGAAGCGCTGCTTATTTTTAGGAGCTATTTTTATATCGGATCATAATATAAAAGAATTCTTACCCGGAGAATAGAAAGAGTAACAATTTATTTTCAAAATATAAAATATAAGGTGTATATGAATATAATATTTAGTATCATACCTATTTTATTGTACAAAAAATATTAAAGCGCTGCTTCCTAAGTCAGAATTTCACAATAATGTATGTGGTTGTAAGAAAAAAAAATACATCCCTTCGCAAGAGTTATCTTTCTTCTTATTTTTTGGGTGTACATTGTAATACTATAGGCAATCTTTAATTGGTACTTGAAACATTAAAGCATTCTTAAAATAATCTATAAAAGATAGAACTTATTTGATTTGTATGACTTTTGAAACTGGATTTTATTGTTTTAATATTAGACGCGAGGAATTGTTACTCAACGTTGTAACGTCAAAACGACGTCCAGATACATTGTATTTGATGTGTGGTGTCTAAGTGTTTTGAAAATAAATATATATATATATATATATATATATATATATATATATATATATATATATATATATATATATATATATATATATATATATATATATATATATATATATATATATATTAAAATAGAATAATTAATCACTTTGAGGTAAAAAAAACTTTAAATAAACTTTAAGGTAATAGTATAAAAGATATTGTGGACAGGACCTTGTTTAGAGCAGTTCACCGTGACGATTAATGTCTAATTTTCTTTCATTGTGTTTTTATTCTAAAATGTGGTCACGCTATGAAACTCTAAAAGTGCATCGATTATAAATTATAATTACATTTGTGTGTTTCATAATGATCATCTGGAAAGAAACAACAACAGTAAAAGCAGTCTAAGGAAAAAGAGAAGTACTGATAGAAAATTAACACTTAAAATTTGAAGAGTAGAAAAATTCATATATAAATTCATAGAAATGTACAGTCATATACAACCCCGATTCGTGCATTATAAGAACGTCAGACGTCATTTTAGTCAGTTAGTCAGTTAGTCAGCTTCCGCAAGGTATTCCGATTCTTTTATCATTTTCATTATGACTTATAAAATCGAATGAAACCTACATGTATCTAAGTAATTTTTAAGTGCTTTCCACTGATATAAATTTTAATAAATTTTGCCTCTTGAATTCGGAATAAAACAATAAGCTATCAACAAATACATTTTTGAAATGACGTCATTCACATATCGGGACATTTTTGCAGGACAAGGATGATGTTTTATTAGACATTTTTAAATAAGAAAAACTTTTCATTATCTTTCAGGGAAAAATAGTTGTTTAAAAGTACTTAGTGTATGTCAAATCAAATTTGTAAATTTACGAAGTAAACAAAAATTTCATTTTACTCTCATTGAAAATGCGGTACACTAAATTTTCATTGAATAGGACATCTTAGAAGACTTTTATATCAATGGAGGTCCGTATTCATTCTCTAAACATAGATTGTCAACAAAAATGCTACCTCTAAATGTGATGAAATAGAACGATACTGTGACATTTCTAAGAGATGTGAGGAGATATTTCAATTTTTTGTTTGTAATTCTCTGTTACAACGGGACATACTGTCAATGTATAAATTACCTTTGGAAAAATATTTCTATTTTTGTAAAATACTATTGGCGAGGAAGAATCTTTTATTTCAATGTATCACACCACGAAATGTAAGCTGAAAACGGATCAAAAGTATAATTTCTTGTAGCAATTCCTGACGTTACGTACTAGTGTTTATTTAAATATAATAAAACAATGTGAAAAGCATAGGCAAAAGAAATAGGAGGTATTGTTTCCATCATATGCTAGATTTGATCGAATTATGTACTCAGAGGTCTCAAGAAGGATAAGGAAAATTATGTGTGGTATTTGTATTTTTAACTTGGAAAGTTTTCCCTCTTATCAGAAGGTCGGAACCCCAAAAAATGTTATTTTGATTTGCAATACATGCCCTGATTTGGAAAGAGTTTGTTGCCAAAGAGCTTTGCCAGAGTCGTACAATGATACTTGAGTCACTGTGTCATAATGTCCTATATGAACGGAAAAGTCTTGGCAAACTCTGACAACATTTTCCTGGGTGTAAACAGACTGAAATATTAGGCATACGACGCACACATGCGTGAGTGAGAATATAACGAACATAATGTTAACGCGCTCACGCAATGGATTTTGTTTTGCTTTAAAGTGAATGTAATGCTTATGATTGCTTACAATATCACAATTGGTTTCAGTGGTAATACCACTGCGATTACACAGGTGGTAGAAAAAAACCTTTCTTTATTTGACAACTGCACAAAAATATGTTTTCTTTTATCATAAATGTTCAATGGTGGAAAATTTAGTACAAACTGCACAAAAATATGTCATTGTCTTATTCTTCATTTAGGTAATTCAAATAGTGCACAGTAATCAAGACTTTTTAATGACGTTTTTCATACTTATTGTAAGTCAAATATTATACACTAATTGACGACGGATTTCCCCTTATTTCTCGATCATGACAAGGAGAAAATGGGGGTGTGACCGGACAGCAGGGGATACTCATTCTTCCAAGGCATCTGGTCCCATCTCTAATGTTTTGGAGGTCCTGATTGATCTGCTCCTATTTTGTATTGTTTTATGGACTTTTGATCTTGAATACTGTCCATTATCTCCATATGTTTCACAGACCTGTGGCCAATTTTCATACTTTTCGGTCACTCAGTCAAAAATACCTCATATTATTTTACCCTGAGTTTCTTTTTCCTTTCAGTATATTTTTATAAAATGTCCGCTTAAACTCTTTTTTGGGTACAATGCAGTTAAGTTTTTCGTTCATTATTACAATAATTTACTGATTCTTGTGATCTTTTCTCAAATTTCTCGGTTATGCATGATGGTTTTTTGTTTAATGAAATGTTAAGATAGGATGATTTGAAATTAAGAAAATGTCTTCAAGAAGTAATATCATTAAATGGCACGTTGTTTTAAATCTAGTAACTTTTGTACATTTCTGCTTTGATGAACAAGACATTCAATCTTTTTAATCATGGACAGAAACATTTATAAAATTCTTCCATTGAAATTATACCCTTTGATTTGATTTGTGAGCCTTCAAACCATCTTTTATTTATAGGTCTCGTATATTTTGATGCATAAAGGTCATCATAGAGGTTTGTTCTTTTAATCCATGATGATATTGCGTGTTTTAGCCTCTAGTGATTAGAAATTGACAAGTAAACACTTCTTTGTGTAAATATTTGATTTCAATAGAATTGTGATAAAAACCATATCAAACAAAATATCAAAACAAACGACATTGTACATTCAGAATGAAATGTTTCTTGTGTGTGGGATAAAACAAATAAGGCAAATGCAAAATCGATCTTTTTATAACGTTATGATAATTGTTAAATCCATGAGGCAAATTGTTTAGTTTTACTGTTGCTAAGAAAATCGAGGAACATTAAAAACAATTAAGTTTTTAGATATAGAATTACTTACCGTAACTTTGATATCTTGTTAATTGTTTTAGGTAACCAGAGAAATCTAAGCTAGTGTCGATAATATGCGTCGTTTCTCATTATAAATCGTGTACGTGGGATATATATGTGTTTGTTTTTTTAATTTCAGTTTTCATTTTATGAATTTTAATTATCAAAGTTAATTTAAACATCTTTAGGGACAGTGTTTTCCGGGAAATCCACTATTCGATAACGTATAAAATATCTCTGTAGGTGGCTAAATTTGTTACGAGATGAAATAGGAAGATTAGAAATATTGATTAAAAATGTTAAAGTTGTGTTAAAACCTTTTTAATGAATTCTTTGAAACAAGAGAAAAAAGCTTTAAAATTGTTTTAAAAAGATTAATTCTGAACTCTCGTTAAGGATTATACTGGGTTATAACTCTGCTTTGAGTGTTTTATATAATCAGTACCTGCAATGCAGTCAAATAATTTTAAAATACTCACGTTATGACGTTTAAAATGGTTTCAAAATTGGACTTCACAATAATTTATAAAAGATATATTTACCAATTCATTCATTTAAAGGTACACGTTACTTCAAAAACATTTGTCACCCCTGAGTAATAAACTAAATCCATTTAATTTATCATATCTAGATGATAAGAAATTTTACTACTCAGTGGCCGTAAGTGTTGAGTATGTTTTTATAGTTGAAGCCCGTGTGACACTGTCACGATTTATAGCTACGATTCATTACGAATTCAAAAATCGCAGCAAATCGGGATTTATCGCAGGAGTACTCGTAGGATATCTTCCTTAATCGTGTTGGATCGCAGCAAATCGCAAACTTGGCGATTGTTTTGAGCATGTTTAAAACAATCGTGGACACAGCTCGATTTTTAATTATTCGTAGACAATCGCACAGCATCCGCACTGCACTCGTACTCACATTCGTAGTAAATCTTCGAAATTCTTGCGATATTCGCGGAGTTTCGTAGTGGACTTTTACGAGAAGCACTGACTTCTACAGTTGACGGTTTACTTGGACATTTAAACTTGTATCATGTACGGAAGTACAGAATTGATAATGCATAAGAAAACCTTTCTAGTGGTCATAGGTATGGTGTTAGGGGCACTAACATGTGAAGACCGGGAGTTGAGGGTAGGGTGGTTGTCGTTTTCTTCAAGAACAACTTATATGTGCATTGAAATAACTCGTTATTTTCGTTAAATTCAATGTTGAGCTAAGTATTAATATCATAAAAAAGCTACCGTACATAGCCCTAGTGTAATAGTAAGCGTCAACTGTAAAAGTCAGCGCTCCTCGTAAAAGTCCACTACTCGCGACACTACGCGAGTCCTACGAGTTACTTCGATTGTCCTTCGAGTCTGTGCGAGTGTCTCTCGAGCTACTGCGAGTGTCCTACGACATACTGCGAATGTTCTTCGAATTGATAAGAACATAGTACGACTTTCCCGCGAATATGATACGAGAAAGGACGATTGATGGCAAGTGTTGTACGAAAATTGTGCGATTGAACTACGAGTTAATACGATGTAGGCAGACGGTGTCTGATGTTAACACTGTCGAAATCAAAATACTGCCTAAAATAAAAGGAAAGAAGCTTTGAAAAGTGAAATAAACTGAACATACATGTGTATCAGAAACTATAAACACCGTTTACAATAAACTTATGAAGAGACTGAACATACTGTAAACGTGAATATATTGATGAGTTGAAAAACTGACACCTGCACTGATTTATATACCCTTGGAACAATCTAAGGGGTGTCAGGTTTTTCATTTTATGTGTTTGTTCTATTACGTTTCAGAAAAAATACTGCCTAAAATAAAAGGAAAGAAGCTTTGAAAAGTGAAATAAACTGAAAATACATGTGAAGTCGGAGAAGAAAGAATACGACGGAAAAACGAAAACATAAGGCTAGGGTAGAAATATAAAAAGTACACCAGCGGTAAGGTATTAGGGGAAATAATTTGAGAGTCAGGAGATAGTAGATCTTTTTAGGTTGAGGCATCTGATTCTCTATATTAAAAGGAACCCTTTTATCAAAATACGCGGTGACAGGTTACCCAGTCAGATTTATAATAAATTATTATATAGCCCTTGGTAAAGCCTCTGGTATTTTAATTGCCTTCTAATTATATACAGAATCATTATCTATACTCAGAAAGAGTAATAAAACTAAAATTATTCTAACTCTTAATCATTTTAATTCAGATTTTAATTAAATCACTTTAATAGAGTACAAGGAAAACTTATATCCCCTATAAAGAACCCTATTGTTCAGATTTCTTTACTTCTTTGGAGTATTCAAAAGCTCTAAACTGTAGTTTTTACCATGATCAAATAACATAACTATGATGTTTAATGATTTCATACAAATCTCCCTTTACTCTATATATGCATTCCATTACATGTATATTCGCAAGAAGTAGGGATATCGTGCATGTAACGTGGCATATCGCAGTACTTAGAACGAATATCGTATGTAAACGCGTTTAATCCTTAATAATCGTAGAAATATCGTAACCAGTTCGTAATGCTGTCCCTCAGTTCGTACTTAAATCGTAAAATCATCGTACTTTGTCACACACACATCGCAGACACACCGTTCTAGCAGCAAAATATTCTACACGCTGTAGAAAAATCGAAAGACTAGCCTGGCGATGAACGGCGATTTTCAACTTTTATTAATTCGTGGGTAATCGTAGCAGTAATCGTCACAGTATGACACGGCCTTTGAAGATGATAGATTCGTTAAGAACGAAAATTTTCAAAATAAAATGTATATGAATGACTGTATGGAAAACTTGATGTACATACTTCCATGTCAGCATTCCTTTTTTACGGATATACGATGGACGTTCAATAAATAATGGCATTAGCTCGATGACATGCAACATAGAAATCATATGCCATTAAGCTTGACTTTCTCTAATTATCGAATCTTTAATGAGTTGATTACAGTTTATTTGACCACTTTTCATCACATAGTTCCATTGTGAGAAGCTTGAAAACAGGGGCTATTCGAGACACTGCATTTAAAATGAATAGTCAAGAATCGGTAAACTACAGTGAAATTAAACGCTTCATTAAAGCCTCTGTAAAACTTGTTAAGAATCCCAAAGATATATTAACTGAAATATGTGAAATTTACAGCAACCAAAGTCTGTTTTATATACACATGAGCAGGTGGATTTCAATGAACAAAAATGATATAATGGGCATCAAAAATGGTACTGTCCTTGGCGACAAGGACATACAACATTCAATGTATATTTGCAAAAATTCAATAAATTATCACTGATTATGTTTGATTGACTTTAAGACACATAGCAAATTTGATAGACATCATTTTGGGGGTAGTTCAAACTGTTTTAAAGAAATGTTTGATAGTAAAAAAGTTTAATACTCAAAGGTCACCCAATGTTTTGAAAAATGAGTGGAAACAACAGCGTGTAGGAATATCTGAATAATTATTTTAAAAAATAAAAAAAATGTACTTATCATGTTCGTCTGAAATTCAAACAGATCATGAAACTTGAATCAATTTTCCTTTAAACCCTCAAAACAAATTTGCAGTGAGATACACTTGACAAAACAGCAAAGGCCTGAAAAGAACAAAGAATTGCAAGAGCACAAAAACAGTTTTATATGCTATTTTTAAAAATATTAGTGGTCTTGTTGTTCAAATTCTTATTGGGGGAGTAATTTTAATTTCTGGAAGAGTCTCGAAAGCAAATATTTTGTAAGTAAAAGGTTTATGAGAGGAAGGAGCCGGAATGAGGAATTCATTACATTTAATTTCTTTATGACAGCGTCCAAACCCATAGGCCATGAAGAGTAAAGGAGTTCTCTGGGTAAAAAGAAAGTTAATGTTTTGTCACACCAATTATATTGGCCAGAACTTTCAACCTTTGACTTGTTTCATTTCCCAAACTTGAAAAAAAACACTTTTCAGAAAGAAAAAATGTACAGGAAATCATAGGATCTGCCATATTCCAGTATACGAAGGGTCATACTCAAAAATGTGTTCTAAAAACAATAAAAAAAAATTGAATAAAAATACTACGGACATGTTTTTTTTTAATTTAAAGAGAATATTTTAGTTTAATCATTAAGACTAAATCATAGAAAAACGTTTTTTGTTTCTTTGCGAGCACCGATGACATTATTTATTGAACGTCCCTCGTACAAAGAGGCACAACTTATATTTATATTATTGCTTTAAGTTTTTCCTCTCGCTCATGTTCTCCTCCAAAAACTCAAAAATGCATTTCTGATAAGTATTTTTTTTTTTGTTTCTCCATATTTATACATTTTATGATATCTGTATCAATAAAAGAACCAAAAGTATCGTAGGAAATGAGATATCATTGCATGCACTTTAAATAAATGACCCGTTGCCAATAGAAATAAGCAGACTGTTATACTTTTAAAAAGTCTAAAAAAAAATTTGCTCTTTAACACCAAAAAGGGCTAAATAAGGTTACTTGAGTTTCAAGAAATTCAGAAATTTGGATGCCTTTAATTCAGTATCTGTATCTTTCAAACTGCAATTATAATTTTTCTTTAAATGTCTAATAAAGTCTTTATTAAAACTGTTTCTTTTTAAAATACACCCACAGCATATTGTGAATTTCTGTTAAAATTAAACTAACTGGAAATTTTACATCCTGACAATTTAATGAAATATATTTAGATAACAATCAGTATTCCAGGTCAGAGTCCATTACACAATACAAATTTTGAGAGTTGAACAGTTATCATGTTGCAGAATATGCAATACCCCTACCTAACAACATAGCATTATTACATTAAACAATCTTTACCTTCCTGAAGACATAAGCATCAATGACTCTCGGTTTAGCCATCAATTCAAGAGTAATATTTTTCTTCATTCTTTATTAAAAATTGCTAAAATGCATGACTTGAAATAAGTGCTTTTCAACAATGATGCTGAAATGTTAAATAGGAAAAGTGAAACAACGCTTTTACATTGCGATTCAGAAGACAGAGAAGAATTAAATACTTATTTGATGCCAAGAAATACAAATTATCAATTCGTGAATGTAATTTTGAAATTGTTGTTCTATACAATGTGTTTACCTTTTTGACCCTGTTGTGCGATTAGAATAAAAGAAGTAAAATATTATAATTCGTTCAGACCAGAAGGCAACACAACGGATCAAGGAGTATCATTGTCAGCATTTCATAGCATATAAACAATTATAAAACAACATGTTTTGTTTTTATAAAAATGCATCTCTATCATGTCTATTAGAAGTCTACGGTCTACAGGTATAAACATTTTCATTAATTACGATTTAAGAATTTAAAAGGTCAATCAAAAGCAGAGGTTCTTTATATTTGGAGCATATTTAATATTCCTAGTCACGTGTTTGTTGTTATTCGTTTACAGCCAT
>NW_026938346.1:0-11525 GCF_032062105.1 Saccostrea cuccullata
AGAAGAGCTTTTGTCACTGGATAACAGAAGGAAACATAAAATATACGTTATAGAAGTAGACATGTAACTTTGAAATACATGATTTCTCCACTCTCCCCGGAAACTTTCCTGTGGTCGTACATAAAAATGCAAAAAAAAAAGAAAGAAATTAAGCCCTCCTGCATCCGGAAAGAAAAGAAAAGCATTAAGGAAATCCTAAAATGAACTATTGATCTTGCCCTAAAATCCGATAAAGGTACAAATTTTAAAAATATAACGCAACAAATTAAAAAAAAAAGAAAAAAAAAACATACGAAGAAAACGGAACAAACTCAAGACTCGCGTTTCTGAACCCGAGTATACTGATTATAAAATTTTCGATGTGTAAATTTAATTTTGTAAAACTATTTACTTATCTTTTTTTAAATCCCATGTTCATTCACTTACCAATTGGTAAATTATAAGCTATTATACGGTACATTAAAAGACAAGAACTCTGTATAAAAACAGAAACCTGGTGTTTTGACAAACTGAGCAATGTGTGCATGTGGTAATTTTACTACAATGTAAGAGAGCATTTTAACTGAAGAGTCCAAGGATATGCATTGTTAAAACAGGTCATTATATTTCTGCACTTTTGCTTAAGTTTTCTCCAATTAAACTTAATATTTTCCGCGGTGCGGAGATTAGCGGAAAATAATTGTCTTATTGATTCAGAAAAAAAGTTATCCAATGATATTGGAGGTTAAAGTAACGTGGTGTAAGTCTATGAAAAGTGTTCGATAGCATGAGGATTAGTTCTAGCCCGTCTTCCGAAGAAGACGCATCAAGATTTTACAATTGAAGATCTCGGGGAAGCCGACATTAATCCCGATTTGCAATTATCAAGCTAACCCCTTCGCAGAGGATTCCGACGACGAGAAGATATTGAGAGCTCAAACGAGGGCCGAAAAATATTCTATAATATGCTTCCTGTGCTAGTCGGCAAATATATATATAGATATATATCTTTTTCTTTTGTGAGAATAGAAGACTTTTCTTTATCCATGCAGTTAACCTTACTCTATTCCCTGGATCTGAAGAAAATCCATTTTAATGTGCAAAGACTTTTCACTCTTCTTGGGTTGAAAGCATTGGTATAAGTGTATTTGTCGTTTTTAATTAAATTATTACACTTGTCATGTCATTGTTTTTCAACGAGTGATTGTTAGTGGATATTTTTCTCGTGAAAAAAGCCGTTATAATTTCAAATATTTTCAGTATTTTTAAACAAAAGTCAAGGCTTATAAAAAGTTAACATATCGAAAATAAAGAATATATATAATGTTGATTTTTAATGTAACTCCATCCCAAGTAAATTCAGTATTTACACAGTAACACATTAATCCATTGACTCTATTCGTAACGAAAAAAAATCATCCATTTTCACAGAACCTTCTTTTTACCATTCACTGTCAACGCATTTAACAACAAGGTTCTATTAAATACATTTCTATGTTCGTAGTTTGTAAATGGGTCAATATTGTTAACTTACATGTCCCTAACTCTAACGTAGCAAATTTGACCTTGATATGGTTTGTCTGTGTGTTGTTTAACGTACCTCTCGAGATTTTTTCACTCATGGAGAAGACATCACTTGCCGGTGTAGAGAAAATCTTGGAGCTTTTTCATGCCAACACATACTGCGACAAGGGACCTCGGTTTATACGGTCTCATCCGAAGGACCGGTCTCCACGTCCCACAATGAGATTCGAACCCGCGACGTAAGGATTAAGTCCTTTCTTCACGCTCTAGAGCAGACGCTCTAACCATTGTGCCACGCAGGCGAGAACCTTAACATGGTGATTATCCTTTAAACTAAATGTGTTCACTTTTACTCATCAGCAGGTCCATTTCGAGACTATAACTCTATATTGATTTGAACTTCAGGCAGTCCGATCCTCAGGTTATTTAAATCAGACATTAAATAATTGAAAATACAAACATTTCAATGAATTCTCAAAGTAATGTGTATTTACCAAGGAAATTCCCCAAGCCTTCCTCATTTATGTTAGTATCATTAAGGGAAAATAAGTAGATCTCATATATTTAGGAAATACAAATAAAACGCCTACAATTTATTTTCTGATTGAAAATTGATCAAAAAATATATTTTAGGATAAAAGTTATGGTGATCCAGGTTTGAGGAAAATAGCAGGAATTTTATACTTACCTAGTAAACGATACTATAAGTCTGCTATCTAAAAGCGCATCTCAGAAAAAAACATGCAAAATCTGAAAAATCGTCCAGGAGGGTATACAGATGTTTTCATTATATTATCATATATATTTAAGGTCTAGGTTGTTTCAGGATCTAAAATATAAGTTTAGAAAGTGTGTCATTTGTTTCTATTTTTAGTAACAACCCATTTTCTATATTTAACAATAATTGGCATAAAATAATAGGCGCAAATATAAAAGTTTGAGACTTTACAAATTTTGCAACGCCGGTTATTTATTATATCATCAACGCATATATGTCAAAGATGACGAATATTTATTTATCTACTTGTATAATATATGATCTAGCCACGAGTAAGGCTGAATTTAGGACTTCAGAATTATTATCTATGTTTAGTGCAGTGCTATAGCTTAAGTGGAAAAAAATAATTAGATCAAATAATGTGCTTTGTAAAAATTAAGTTATATTCTATCAAATATAAAAAATGCACTGATGGCATTTAAGTGGACATATAACAAATAAATGGTGGAAATGATGACCTTATGATGTTAGCCAAGCTCTCCATTTGTATCTTAGAATTGTTCAAATATAATTAACATTGCTTCATTTCATGATCAATAATTCAATATTAGTGAAAATAAATGCTGAAAAAGACAATCAAAACTAAAAACTTAGTGAAAGTTAAAAAATATTCACCAGCATTGACAAGGAAGATAATATAATGAGAATAGAATGTGTGTTGAGGAGTTATCTCTCCATATGAAAAGGGGGGAAATGATATTGCAAAATGGCAGGGACAGAAGACCAATGTGATTTCAGCAATTTTTCAAACATTTCATGCAGTGAAGGCCCCATTATTTCATTTATACAAATGTACTGAGAATGTATCAAATCATTTGCGTTTAGTCCAAAGCTATGAACGTACCCTTGGGTTGTATGGAAAAGTTCTGGACGTACCAGAGGCAATCGTTTTGCTGTATAGAAAAGGTATCTGTCTATTTTCTCCATTGACGCTAGTACATTAAAATTAAGAATATGTCAAAGACATAGAAACATTTAGGGTTAAAATGGCGAAGAAGTAAGTCAAAGAGCTGTCATCCTGGTCATAAGGAAGAAAGCAAAGCAAAACCAGACCGATGGGCTACCCTTACCGTTTGTAAAGAATACTGGTTGGAAGCCAGAGAGACAATACCAGTTGGATCAGGTAGGTCAAAGTTGAATATTCAATTGGAAGTTAAAATAAGGAATGAATTTGTTCTCTGTTTTACAAATGGCTGTGGTAGTGGAGGAGGTAGTATAAAAGTCTGCTCAGATTAAATACATGTAACTGTTTGATCTACAAAAAAGGAATAGCTTATGGGAACAATTTGAGACATTTGTTGTTTCAGTATACGTGTAAATGATGTATATAAGTGTAAAGCAGTACAGTAGTTGTGGGAAAATTAAAAAACAGTATACATTAACGTTTGCAAATCAGAACGTGCGTGCAGTTCATTATTTAAACCACATGTAATACAAGTTCTCAATGTGTACACCAGGTCACGTGATCCTCACATCAACCTGTGTAACATCGCGCACAGTATGCTGGGTAGGGACTACTTTCACGAAATGTAAACAAAGATGGCGGGAAGCAATGTGAAAATTTACCAGTTACACGACAGATGAATTTCTAACACAAAGATGGCTGAATAACGTAAAGATTTACCAGTTACATGACAGACGAATTTCGCCACACCAGTGAGGCACATATATAGCGGAATAACGTGAGGATATACCAGTTACAGGACAGATGAATTTCGCCACATGGCCGCACCAGTGATTTACAAATATGGCGGAGTGAGGATATACCAGTTACAGGACAGATGAATTTCTCCACATGGCCGCACCAGTGATTTACAAATATGGCGGAATAACATGAGGATATACCAGTTACAGGACAGATGAATTTCGCCACACCAGTGAAGCAGGTTAAGTCCTGCATTGTGTGCAGTAAGAGTACATCAGGACATGTGCGTTTAATGAAAAATATAGCTTTAAAAAGTATTTACGTAGACATTTTATCCGTGTTGGACGTTAAATTCCCCAGTCTTGACAACATTTATATCTGTGATACATGTCTAACAATAATCACAAAAGCTAGAGAACTTCGTGAAAAATGCAAAATGAACCTAGCTAATCTGTCCTTACATCAAAATAGACAAAAGAGGGTCATTGTTCATTCTGTTTCCCCCAAAGTGAAACGAGTTACGTCATTGAATACCACTACCAGAAAATGTGGAAAGAAATTATTTACTTCTTATCCCGAGTCCGATAATGAAAATAAAGAAAATCTAAAAGAGTTCAGTGAACACAGCTATGCAGGCCAGCCCAAGTTGAATGTGGAAGAGCTGTATGTCAAACACCATCCTTTGACCTTAAAATGTCCTATTACAGATGTTACAAATAGTAATAACCCAATGAACAAGGTTATGGAAATTATTTCCTCGGGTATTACTAGTTTGCGTGACTTTGTTGACAAAGTTTTACTTATACCTGGTGTTCGTGAAGCATTTTGGTCAAAATTTGTGATGGATTTAAATCATGAAATAGACAGAATGTGTGTCACAAGTGAAAAAAGTGTTTTGAGGGAGAAAATTGTTGACATTTCGCCAGAGCTGTTTGTTGAAAATGTATGTAGAGAAATGGACCAAAGATGCCCCCGTGTGTTTGATATTCTAGTCAGTCTGTGCACACCAGTACACATCAAATCAACGCAAAAGAATCCCGCCGTTGCTGCGATGTACAGCATTGCTTTAAATGCAAGGAACAACCAAATGAATCTAATGCAAAAGTTATTGTCTGCTGCATGCATCAGATATGGTGCAGGAAATGGGGTAAGCAGATTTTTTTTTTCATACAGTTTCTAACATGTTTTAGACATATTATGTTTGACTATGAGCCTCGGCTGACAATGGTTTTCTTGGGGCGAAAATTTTCAATGTTACACTTAAATACATGCAATATTTGTTATTATACTAAAAGTTTTATATAAATACATATAACAGTGAACCTTGCACACTTGATTTCTGTGCAGTAACTATATTTTGGAATATCACCCGTTGTTAATCAATGTTGACTGTTGCTACACTAGAGGGTATAACTTCATCATTCATCGGTTAATAGTGTATTTTAACAAATGTTTCTTGGCAATCAGATTCAATTAGTTTACATGAAAGTATAATATTATTAATTAATTCTAACTCATTTTCATAATGCTCATCTAGATAGCCAAGGGTGATGATACAATGTCCCTCTTTCACCATGTGTTGTGACCAGCAAATATAATTATGGGCTGGTACTTAAAAGAGCTCCCTTTTTCTTTCAGTTGTTTCACCTATTAAGCAGGATGGGCATTTCCCTTCCAGAGAGGAGCAAGATACCCATGTTGTCTGATATTGGTCTTATCAATGGGAAAGGTGTATGTGCAGCTCTGACAAATGGTAGGACTATTAAAGTAACGGTGGATAACATAGATGGCAGAATTAAAGCTAATCAGGTATTACCACATGTGATATTAACACATTGTTAACACAGCACATTTCAATTAACTTAAACTAGGAAGAAAATTAATTAAAGAATGAATTTAATAGTTATTATTTTTATACGGTATAAACTTGGTTGGGGCAGTTTACGCTTTATAAACCGCAAAGCGTTTACTGTTTAACCCAGTTCATACCATATAAAATGGGTAGCTATTTAATTCATTCCTTATAATTTAATTTTCATTCATTTGATGTAAGAAAAAAAGATGATAGTTCTCACAAAATATTGACTTCAAATTGTACAAAATTTGAATGTAACGTCAGGCGGATTGATATGTTTTTGATAGTCATTGTGATGTAGGCAACTCATTTTATAGGATACAAAATAATTTCTTTTATCCAATCAAATACATTGTTACAACCAGAAATTATTAGTTATTGATTGGACATTTCTCACTAAAAGGATTTTATTGAAGGTTCGTGTTGGCAGTGGAAATAAAGATTACCATTATACACACTGGACAGTACTTGTGGACAGGTTACTACCTATAGATGTCCCAGAGCTCAGCAGACAACCCAAGGTCATACCACCTGATGGACTAGACCCAAATCTCTTCTTTTTGTCAGATGAGGAGTGTGCCGTTCTCAAGCAAGTTCATAATTCTATTTTCCCCTTCTGAGATTGGAAAATTTCAAAGATGTAGCATTTATTAACAGCATTGAAATTCCAATTCTAATACATGTACATTAATTTATTAGCATGGAAAACTTGTCACAGTTTAGGTAAAAGGCTTTTTGTAAGAATTTCATTGCATTACCAGGGGTATATATATATATTAGTATTAATCTTTCCAGGAGTAGTTACACCTGGCTGGTGGAGAAGATCCTTACCGAAGAGTTTACCTCTCTTTCTGTCTTCAAAGACAAAGTCCCCAGTGTCCTAGAACACCGTTATAGATGCATAACTGACAGGTCTTCCCTTGTGCACCCAATGTTTGTAAGTGTGGACTTTTATTTTTAACTTTGCACCTTGTTTGAACAAACAAAACCATAGGTTTGGAAAACTTATGAACCGACATCTAAATTTAAAAAAAATTCTGCAAGGATAAAAAATATAATAAAAAAGTATACATTGACAGGTTATAATGAAGGATCCTAAATATTTGCCAAACTGTGTGGAAATCATGAGCATCATTCATGATACACTTAAATCATTTTATCATGATGCACAGAGAGGTACCAATGTTCAACTTGTTGAATGTTCTAGTTTAATTTTTTCCGTTGTTTCAAATTGTTTGTTTATTGTTATACATGTCACATTTTATAGTGACTTACCACTTATGTATGTTTGAAACACTCCAAACAAAAATTGTTGAAAAGAGATTTTTAGGGTGATGTTTTAGTATGATAATTTTCACTTCTTTATATATTTTCAATATTGATTGGCTGTTTATGAAAATATTGTTTTAAAAATATTGCTTTCCCTTATTAGATTTGAAACAGAAATAAAATCTAAGTATCATTACATTTGCTCAATATTTAAAAAAGTTAACTGTTTAAAGTTTAATATAGCTATAAAGATCCACCGTATAAAACGAGGCCCCGTCTCACAGCAGGTGTGGCACGATAAAGATCCATATCATATACCTAGTAGTGTATCAGCCCTGATACAGGCGTTTTGGACTAGGCGAGACAGCTCCTCGGAAGAAGGGCTGTCTCGCCCTCGGGGCTGAGATATCTCTGTCTCGGCCCGTCGTCAAGGGGCTGTCTCGCCCTCAAATTTCAATCCATTTTTTCTGTTTAATTTGTGTGAATTAAGAGTAAAATTCATATTTATGTATTAAAGAGAAATATAAGATAATAAAGATAAGTCTAATTTTCTTACGACAATATGAACTTTTTGATCGAAAAGTAAATAGTTGTTCTTTTCTTTGGTTTTAGTTATATGATATAAACAACATCACACCACTGTTTTGATCTCGTCCCTGGTATCAGCCCTCGGATGGTCTTGGCCCGCGCCCTCCGGGCTTGGGCCGATACCAACCACTCGGGCTGATACCAGGGCCGAGATCAAAACAGTGGTGTGATATTCTATATCTCCCTGTTCAAAGGCCCTGAGTTGAAATTGGTGGCCTACATAAACACTGAGTAAGCACGTGTTCAACTGATACATGTGCTATGCTTACTCCAATAACCATGATAAAATCGTAATTATGTAAAATTCGCTGCAATGCCTGTTTTACATAAGTAACATAATTTATGGTCAATCTGAATATTGAGGTCTTATTTTTGTTGAAACTTTTCAGGTAATTAATTCAATATTTATTGTTCATTTTTAGCTCTACTGGTCAGAGACCAGAAGAGCTTATGCGATAGTAATGCGTCCGGCGTCCGTCCGTCTGTCTGTCCGTCTGTCTGTAAACAATTTTTCAAAATGCTACTCCTTCTACAGTTTTGGTTTGATTTCAGTACAACTTGGCACACAAGTAGAATACACTAAGATACATAATTCTGTGTATCGGTTTTTGATTTCGATGAACGGTGTTGCCGTGGTTACTAAAAATAGAAATTTCTGTGAAATTCTTTCAAAATGCTACTCCTCCTACAGTTTTGGTCTGATTTCAGTATAACTTGGCACACAAGTAGAATACACTAAGATACATAATTCTGTGTATCAGTTTTTGATTTCGATGAACGGTGTTGCCGTGGTTACTAAAAATAGAGGTTTCTGTGAAATTCTTTCAAAATGCTACTCCTCCTACAGTTTTGGTCTAATTTCAATATAACTTGGCGCACAAGTAGACTACACTAAGATACATAAATCTGTATATCTGTTTTTGATTTCGGTAAACTGTGTTGCCATGGTTACTAAAAATAAAAATTACTGTGAAATTCTTTCAAAATGCTACTCCTCCTACAGTTTTGGTCTGATTTCAGTACAACTTAGCACACAAGTAGAATACACTAAGATACATAATTCTGTGTATCGGTTTTTGATTTCGATGAACGGTGTTGCCGTGGTTACTAAAAATAGGAATTTCTGTGAAATTCTTTCAAAATGCTACTCCTCCTACAGTTTTGGTTTGATTTCAGTACAACTTGGCACACAAGTAGAATACACTAAGATACATAATTCTGTGTATCGGTTTTTGATTTCGATGAACGGTGTTGCCGTGGTTACTAAAAATAGAAATTTCTGTGAAATTCTTTCAAAATGCTACTCCTCCTACAGTTTCGGTCTGATTTCAGTATAACTTGGCGCACAAGTAGACTACACTAAGATACATTAACCTGTATATCGGTTTTTGATTTCGATGAACGGTGTTGCCGTGGTTACTAAAAATAGAAATATCTGTAAAATTGTTTCAAAATGCTTTTCCTCGTACAGTTTTGGTCTGATTTCAGTATAACTTGGCACATAAGTAGACTACACTAAGAACATAAAGAGACTTTATCAACGATCATTATTCTATTTATTGCTGTTGTAAAGTTTCAAATCCCAGCTGCTTAAGTACTTTTCTCTTCCTTTGCTATAAGTTCAAACCAGTAGAGCTTCAGTCTCGACAGAGACTTCTGGTCTGATTATAAATTGATATTGTATGCTTCCATGAGGAAGGCCATTTTCTTTTTACAGTTGTGTAACAAGAGTTTAATTTATTAATATTTTAATGATTTTACCAGAACATATTTATGATCATCATAGAGACAAGTAAATTTCATTTATGTTATTTCTTATACAGATTTGAATAATGTTTCTTAAAATTTTCAGAACAATACATTCAAACAGATGATTGAATTTTATTTATTTTTGATTTCATAGAGGATGAATTTGAAAATACGGCAACAATTCCACTGGGTGGTGACCAGCTGACGAGGGTTACGTTTGATTCGGCACGCAGTCTGAGGGCTGGAGCACACAGTCGATCAGATCGTTTAGAACAGTTTTCACCAGTTATTGAAGAACTGTTTCATGTGGAACAGGATTTACTTGAGGTATGAATCCTAGAGGATATATGTTTCACTTCAACTTCAGACACTTGAAGCTTCCTGGCCATGATTTGAATCACAAAAGTCACAACAATTTTGATTTCCCTGAATAGGTTGAAAACCAAAACACTCTAGCATCACAGCTCTCTTGCAAGAAGATGTGTTTTTGCAATATTTCACTATTGCTTTGTCAATCCCTGGTCGGTTTGATCTGATGTCAGTGTTGTTGTAGTAAAGCGTAGCATAGCTGGGTTCACCATCCCGTCCTGCTCTGCCAGTCTCTTGGAAATATCTTTCAATTGTTGTTGGAGGCTTGTAGTGAATAACATGTCTGACATGCAAGGCATTTAGTCCCATTCCTAGTGCTACAGTGCTCATCACAAATCGAATTCTGCTATCAGCTTTGCAAATTTCCTGCACAATGAAAGATTTCATTTTGTCAGTATAGGTTTGGTGGTATTGTGCGAAGATTCTGTTTTCAGGAATAGAGTCACCAATGTACTGTCTGTTGCCCAAATTCTTTTCTAGATATGTATAACTGTAGCTTATAACACTCGTATCTGTATACATAATAGTCAACGGGTAGTTCTGCTTCTCTGTGGCAAGCCCCTCCATAATTGGTATTAGAATCTCTTCTAAATGCTCCTCAGTTTGGCTAGATGGTGGTCGCATAATAGTGCTGTATTTTATGTTTGGCCTGTCAGGGTTAATGGAAATAACTTGCGGATTTCGGAGATTAAGATTCCTTATAATTTGCTGTTGAGCCTTTGGAGGAGCAGTGGCAGTGAACACCATTACAGGGATGTCTGGAAATCTAGACAACAAGTTTTCTCCTATCCTGGAAAAATCCTTTCGAAATTCAGCTCCCCTAAAACGTAGAAAATAGTTTTAGTTTATTTCATATTCACTGGGGTATCCCTAATGGGACATTAAATTTCTTTCATTGGTAACACTTCTTCTTAAAATTCATTTATATCATGTACATATATTTACTTTTTTATTTGGTCGGGGGGGGGGAGGCATTGAACAAACTCTAGGAGGAGAAATTAATTATTAATTAAATTATTAATTCTAATGATGTGTCACACAAGTATGGTAAGTGGTGTCACACAAGTATGGTAAGTGTTGAAGTAGGGTCTGGTGTTGAGCTCCATGTGTACTATTCATTGTTCCTTTAAAGTAATAGAAGAATGTATTGTTACATTTGCTTAAAAGTGGAGTAATATTTGTGTGTATAAATTTTGCTGTGTATGTTTGTTTGTGTTAATATATATGAAATTATTTTTGCAGAAAATTGTGAACCACTTCTTCTCAAGCAAATCATCAAGGGACGTAGGAACTCTGGCAAATTATAAAGCAGTCTTACATAGAACAAATGTAAATGGCCAAGTCAAGTCTACAAATGGGTTTGAACCCCATAAGGATTTTGTACACACAGTTGTAAGGTAAGCTTATTGATTACTTACTTTGAAACGCTTTCCTTTTTATGCAAATTGATTTATTATTTCTCTATGAATATTTTCTATGTAAAATTAGAACGAATCAATGTGCATCAGGTATATAATTATATAATAGTGTTGCATTATGCATGTACTATGCCTAAATATTAGGCAGGGTTTGACACATGGTGCACGAGCCGGAGGCGAGTGCAGTATGTATCAAACCCTGCCTACTATTTAGGCATAGTACATGCATAATGCAACACTATTGTTATTATTATAAATGCTGACTGTTTTAATTATTTATGCAGCAATCCATTTGACTTTTTCCTGAAAATATCGGTGCTAACACAGCGCACAGCACACAGAATACACTAA
>NW_026938347.1:0-11557 GCF_032062105.1 Saccostrea cuccullata
GAAAGCCCCCGGTCGGTATCCTTACGTGTATCGAGTACAAGATTACAACCAGGAGGAATTAGAAGGGACATTTTACGATAAAGAATTACAACAGATCATTAAAAAAGACGACGTGTACGAAGTGGAGTAAATCTTGGGGTATAAAAAGCGACGAGTCGGGAAGAAAATCATTCAAGAAGTCAAAGTCCGGTGGAAAGGATATCCCCCTAGTTTCGATTCATGGATTCCCCAAACGGATCTCATCAAATAACACCTCATTGGAAATGTTGTGGAGAGAATATTCCTCGAGAAGAAATTGTGTATTTTGCACAATTATTCATTTGTATTTCCCTCATCATCACCAGTGTGGTCATGTTAGCTTTACACGATTCTAATCGAGAATATTGGATGGTCTGTGTGAGTTCTTCGGTCGGTTACATCATGCCTAGTCCTACCATGATACATCAAACCCCTAGGGTCAAGAAGACCAATTCACCCAGTTAATCCCGGAATCTAAAAATAGATACACCCCTCTATATAAAAAGGAGACCCCAAATCCAGAGATCATTTCTGATCTGAGTGAGGGACAGAGCACACATCATGGAATTTTCGACCTCTGAGTATCTTTGGAAAATAGAAGAACCAGAAGGGACCTCTGTACAAAGGAGAATGGATGAAAAAACAAAGAGAATGTATTCAAGATTTCTTTGATAAGAATCCAGGACAAACAGGTCTCAATGAAATCTACCTGTGTAAGAGAATAAAGTTACCTGATCCCATAAAGAAGCAAACAGATGGTCTTATTAGGACCCAGATCATCCTAAATATGGAGAATTCAAATGGAAAATCAATTATGTCTTGGCTCAGCAAAGAGAGGGACCGAAAGCACTTGGATTCATGGGAAATGGATGAAAAAGCCAGAGATTGTATTAAAGATTATTTGCAAGAAAGTGGTCCCAAAAGGATACGACATCAAAGACTGTGCTTGTGAAACAGACTATTTGTACATAAGGAGATCGTTCCCCATACAAAAAGAACTGAAGAAAAGTTTTGAATGTTTATTATGTTCTTGTTCTTGTTGTTGTTGTTGTTATGAATAAAAAAAAAAGAAAAAGAAAACATCAAAAATTTTGAGTGTTGTTAGTTATTTCAGGATACACTTCAATTAAAGATATAACACACAACTTGCTTCTTTTTAACAACTTTTATTGTTCAAATGGATATTTATTTCCATCATATCAACATAAAGGACATCTCCTGTAGTTCTTTTTGTTTGAAAAAGGTTCGTCACAAATACTTTTCACAGCAGGGATATATCCTTTTACGACCACTTCCCACAATTCCATTTTCCTTGAATCTCTTTTTTCAGCAGGAAAGACATTTCTCAGTCTTCTTTCTATTCCCTCTTTTCACGAGCTTGGCCCAAGGGGGTGTGATTTTCTCCACCGGATATTTCCACAGGAAATATTTCAGGCACCAATCACAGGCACAATCCTCTAAAAGAAGGGGGGGGGGTCTTCTATCACCCAGTGTGGTATAGGTTCTCCACATTCACTGCATCCCCAAAACCAACTAACAACTTGTCCCGCATGATTGTAGGTGGCATATTTCCATACGTTTTTTGTCTCCTTATGGCAGTGATGGCATATTTTCTTTTCTTCCTCATACCAATACATAATTCTCCACGCAAAAGACATGATTGCTAAATAATAATAATAAGCGCAGTGAAGTCAAAGCGGCGCTCTATATACTCTAGGTTTGTGTGTGACGTCACAATACGGACTTGAATCTATTTTTAGTATTACCTGTGTATTTAACTGGGTGAAAAAAACGTCCCAAAGTTGTACATGAGCAAAAACGTTGGTCCAACTCATTTTTGCACACGAAAAAACGTACAGTCCATCCAATATTTCGGACACGACCTTACAAAAGACTATATAAAGCGGAACTTGGAGTACCCTCCGCTCATTGTACCCAATTTTGAAAAGGACACAATGAGCAAGTCAGACGTGTTTTCCCAAAGATGCAGTATCGTTGGTATTGTGAGAGTCCCGTCAGTCAGTTTACTGTAAACCAATTTATTATACGCGTCATTTTTTTAGCCGGACTTGACTTCTTTAAATAATTTTCTTCCCGTCTCGTACTTTTATAGGAAAAGATTTCCTACTTCGTACACGTCGTCTTTTTTAATGATCTGTTGTAATTTTTTCTCGTAGAAGAGTTCCTTGTAATTCCTCCTGGGTATAATCTTGTACTACACGTAAGGATACGACCGGTAGAGAGCAATGGTAAAATACTTCATCATCAGTCAGGTAAATATCCTTTTTCAAAAGTGCGTTAGGCTTTTTACTGATGCGCACTTTATATCCTGTTTTTGTCAAACTTGGGGGGGTTTGGTTTAGGTGATGATTCTTCCCCATATAAAGTTTTCCAACTTTTTAACACATTCGAGCACTTGAGCTGGGGTTCTTTGGATACTGCATGATAGGTATATTGTAAGCATACACTAAATCGGTAAGATCTAAAGTCTGGTTTATTCCGAGTGAAATACGCCACATGCGTGCTTTGAGGGTTCTCTGAAATCGTTCCACATACTGGCTTTGGTGTCCGTATTGCGAGTGGTAAAGAATAATGGATTTAAACGCTGTAAGAATTCCGATTCTTAAGTGTTTGCCTTGATCCGATTGAATGGGACGACGTCGACGTTGTGAAAATCTCGTAATCCTCGAACATTTCTTTCCCGTTTTCTGTTTTAAAGGCACCACCCATGCATATTTCAGATAAACGTCAATGGCACACAATAAAAAGGTATACCGTCATTTGTTTCTTTAAACTGACACATCCGCTAAATCTAATTGCCATTGTTCTGTCTATATCCGTCACTCTGGTCTGTGTCTGGATTTCGTGAATGGGTTTACGTAAGTATAGATCTTGCTCTTTTAACCATCTCTAGGGTGTTAAAGAAATCTCTAAGTCCCAGAAATTATTACCCACTATACAAAGTCGTATGCTCCATACCTCTTGGGATCATTCTAATCTCGTAAAAGTCCACTCCTGCTTCTTACTTCTTCTTATTTAGGAATCTAGCCAATTTTCTAATTTGTTGGAATAACAAGACATGTATTCTTTCTTTGTAAATTCTTGAGGCTCATAAACCTATATAGGTTAAGTTCGACCCTAAGACCAAGGTCTTAATAGGGCCCAAAAAAATAGGAGCATATGGAAATCCATTCTCTTCTCTCGATCGGGACCAAAGCCCCTTTAGGATACGGATTTTTCCAGTTGCAGGCTTTTAAAGGCTATTTATGCAAGTAAGCCAAAGGAGTAGATATCTTTTAAAGCTTTGAAAACTTTTACCTTTAGGACCGACCATTTTTCCAAAAGTCTAGTCAGGTTTGCCATTTTATATCCACAATGTAGAATCGAGGCAAAAATACCCGATAACATTGTGATTTTCGTCTTTAAATCCAAGTCAGCTGGTTTCCTAAAGATTAATAATATGCTCAGCTTTTATGAGACTCTCAGGTTTATTGCAATAACCTTTAAGATTTAACGGGTTGATGTGCCGCCCCCTTTTTTGCCGGGTTGGTAAAAGGTAGGTAAGGACCGGCTCCGCGGGTTTAAAAACTATACCCTGAACCCTTATTAGCCACATGTTTTTGTGGGATTTTATTTTTGGACCCAAAAAAATTTTCCCTTTTAACTGATAAACCCAGGAAAAAATAAAAAATTTTAAAAAGGGGAAAATTTTTGGAAAAAGGGGGGAAAATTTGGGGGCCCTTCCCCCCAAAAAAGGAAAACCCCCTTTTTTGACTTGGGGTTTGCTGGGTGAAAATTTCTTAAGAAAAAATTGGAAAAAAAACCCCCTCCCGAGGGGGAAAGAAAGGGAAAAACCTTAAAAATGTAGAGTCTCAAAAAAAAAATAAATCGGACAAAAAATCCGGGTTTAAAAGTTAAAATTGATTCTAAAAAATTTTTCCCCCACCATTAAGGGAAAAAAAACTTTTTTGATTTTTTCTTAAAAAAAGTTTTTTAAAAACTTTTTTTTTTTTTGTTTTTTTAAAAAATTTTTAAAAAAAAAAATTTTTTTTAAAAAAAAAGAAAGGTTTTCAAAGGAATTCAAATTTTATTTGAAAAAAAACCTGAACAAGTCGGTGTTTTTTTTTTTTTTCCCAAAATGCAATTTTATTTTCCCCCCAAAAGAACAAAGGGGGGAAAAAAAAGGAATTGGTTTCTTTTAAAACTCCGGTTTTGTTTTAAGGACACCCATGAATTTAGATAACACGTAATGACACAATAAAAAGGTATAACGTCTATGTATTTCTTTAAACTGACACTCCCTATCTAATTGCCACTTCTTGTTATATCCGTCACCTGTCTGTGCTGGATTTTCGGTGAATGGGTTAGTAAAGTATAGATCTTGTCTTTTAACCATTCTAGGTTTCAAAGAAATTCTATGCCCAGACTTATCACCGACATGAAAGTCGTATGCCTCATATCCTCTTTGTAAAATTCGTTAAATTCCTTCCCTTCTTCTTCTTCTTCTTATTTAGGAAATAGCAATTTTCTTGATTTGTTTGAATTTTTTATGCTTCTTTTCTTTTGCTTTTGTGGTTTAAACTATATTTATAATTTAAATATATTACAGGTCTATAGGGTAAAAAAAGGGATCTAAAATCCGCTCTCTTTCGTCTCGTCACCAAAGCCCCTTTTATCCGTTGCAGGTTTAATCGATGTAACTATAGGGCTCTACTTCAAATTCCTATCCTGGCAGGTTTTAAAAAGGTTTATTTCCTAAGACAAGTAGTGACACTTACATTTGGTACTTGTCCAAAGAACGTGCCTAAATTAATAAAGTTCTGACTGATTAATTCTGAAATTTTTTCATTGGAAAGCTGTCCTTTTGCTACGCGACTGATTGTGCTTTCAGAAAAGATGGAAAAGAAAGGACATTGTTGCCAGATGAGGCTCGTAGAGAAAAAAAAGTAATCGATAAATTCATTTTAAAATGAAAAGCGTTAATTTTGACAGCTTGATCGAAATTTCATTATCGAGGTCAAAAAGTACCCGATTTAACATTGTGGATTAATGGCTGAAAACATGAGACTAATCCTCTAAAAGTCTCCGGTCCTAAAGGATAGACGAATTTGCTCAAGCTTTAAAGAGACCCTACTCCCAGGTTACTTGCAAATCAGACCTTATAAAAGCCATGCAGAAACCGGAAAAATCAGTACTCCTAAAGGGGCTTTGAGTGACGACGACGAAGAGAGCGGATTTCAATGCTTCATTCTTTTTGACCCCTATTAGTCGACCTGTAGAGCAAGACCTCAAGTGTTAAAATTTAAGTTAGATTAGCCCTCAGCCCAAACTTAAAGCCAGAGAAGTCATTTCAAAAGAATTAGAACAAATCAGAAAATTGGCTATCATTGCTAAGAATGAAGAAGAAGAAGAAGAAGAAGGAGTGAGACATTTTAACAGAGATTATTACATCCTAAGATAGGGATATAGGCATACAGACTTTGTATCGTCAGGTCAAAAGTTGGGGACATACATTTCTTTGAACACCATAGAGAATGGTTAAAAGAGCAAGATACCTATACCTTACATAAACCCATTCACCAAAATTCCGGAGACAACAGACAGAGTGACGGATAAGACGAACAATGGCAATTAGATTTAGCGATGTGTCCAGTTTAAGAAATAAATGACGGTATACCTTTTTATGTGTGCCATTGACGTCTTATCTAAATAGCAGGGTGGTGCCTTTAAAACAGAAAACGGAAAGAAATGATTCAGGATTACAAATTTTCGACAAACGATCGACGGCCCGTCCGCATTCATTTTCACAAAATTTCCTCGAGAATTTTTACACTTTAAATCCTTCATTTTTTTAAAAGTAGGTTGAAAGGGACAACCTGACCCAACCTTTAAAGTTTTTTTTTTTTTTTTTTTTTTTTTTTTTTTTTTTCCCCATTACTAAATGAGATAAAAACCATGAAACCGGAAAAATAGTACTTAAGGGGCTTTAGTGAGAGACAAGAGAAACGGATTTGCATTCTTTACAACACTTCTTTAAACAATTCAAACATTTATTCAAGATTTAAAATTCTCTATTTCATGTCTTCGCTTCGATGATCGGTCCTCAATCACTCGAGTCAACAAAGTCCTTTATTTTCCACCGAGTCTTTAATCTGGGAAAAGGGATGCGACAATACAAGTACTATGTAAGAGAAATGAAGAGAAACGTAGACTTTTTCCCATCTTGAATAATATTTCAGAAATCTCCAATGTCCGAGACCATGACTTTCATTCGAATGGTGTTGATGGTTCTTAGAATCCTTTGAGTACAAGTACCCATTTGATTGCTGATAATGTTGGTTGATTTTCACCCTCACTCTAAATCCTGAGAGGATCGGGATTGGATCTTTTTTCAACCCACATATTTCAGGAATAGCTGGATATTTTAAAGAAATCCATGATGGCTCCTTTTTAGTTTTCATCCACCCTCCTTGCATTACATACACTGACTAAGGGACTCTCACAATACCAACGATACTGCATTTTGGGGAAAAAACAAAACGTCTGACTTGTTCGTGTCCTTTCAAATAGAGAGAGGTTTGCAATATACCTCTTGATAAAACCTTTATCATTATTTTTTACCTCTATAGGACCAAACATATGAGTTTTAATATATCTAAAGCAACACAAATCACGGAATAACGACGGTATTTAAAACTTACGGATTTAGTTTTTATTCAAGTAACGCAGATACAAAAACCAAAGTGAACCCTCGATTTTAAAATCTGAAAATTAGGGAATTTCCCTAATACGAAAATCCCAATAAAAGAGTAAATTCTCATACATTATATCAAACACGATAAAGAACGGCATTTCCGAATGACACGGAAAATTTCCATTTAGTTCCCTGGTCGGACATCTACATAAATTACAAAGGTGATTCAGGACTTTTACCAGAGAATGAAACGTATTTTAAATCCGTTCATAGATGAAATATTTAGGGATACAAGCGTACACCAAGAAAATCTTCAAGAAGGAAGTCCTGAAGGATCCCCTGTGCATTATGGATTCCCAACGATTTCATCAATACCCTCATTGGAAATTTGTGGAGAGAATTCCCAGCAATTGGTATTTCACAATTTTATTTGTATTTCTTTACCATGTGTCTGTGCTTTCATGATCAACAGTATTGAGTCTTTTTCTGTTACATCATCCATCTACCTATACACAAACCCCAGGGTCAAAAATGAGTGCAGGGTTTATCCCAGCTCGCTTTATATACTCTGCCTTAAAAGGACCTACCTAACGAAGGACATGTGCGAAATGAGGGCGGCATCAATGATAACCTACGTTTTTTATGCTGACTACACAGGTAATACTGGCAGCGATTCAAATCCGTGATTGTGACGTCATCATGACAAAGCTAGTGTATAAGAGCGCTCTGTTGTGTATATAGCTTTAGTTGTTGTGTTAGGAAAAAATAACAACACTACATTTGTTTTCTTTTTATTTTTTTATTCATAACAACAACAACAACAACAAAACATCATAATAACAAACATTCAAAACTTCTTTCAGTTCTTTTTGTTTGGGAAAAGGTCTCCTCATGTACAAATAGTCTGTTTCACAAGCACAGTCATGATATCGTATCCTTTTTGACACTTCTATCAAATAGTCTTCATACAATCTCGTTTTTCATCCATTTCCCATGAATCCAAGTCTTCTCGGGTCCCTGTGTTCGGTGAGCCAAGACGTAATTGACTTCATTAAAATTTTCCATATTTTGGTGATTGGGTCCTATAAGACATGTGTTTGCTTCTTTTGCGTGCGAATTGAATCTCTTATACAGGTAGATTTCATTGAGACCTGTTTGTCCTGGATTCTTATCAAAGAAATCTTGAATACATGTCTCTTTGATTTTCATCCATTCTCCTTTGTGAGTAGAACCATCAGGTTCTACTATTTTCCAACGATACTCTGAGCTTAAAAAATCCATGATGTGTGCTCTGTCCCTCACTCAGATCAGAAATGATCTTCTTAGGGTTATGGTGTCTCCTTTTTATCAAAGGGGTATCTATTTTTAGATTCCGGGGTTAACTGGGTGAATTGTCTTCTAACCGCAGGGTTGATGTTCTGGTAGACAGCATGATTTACCGGATCCAGAAGAATCACACAGACCATCCAATATTCTCGATTAGAATCGTGTAAAGCTAACACCACACTGGTGATGATGAGGGAAATCAATGAATAATTGTGCAAAATACACTTTTTCAGGAATATTCTCTCCAATTAAAGAGTAAAGGTAGTAATAAACGCACTTTTGAAAAAGGATATTTACCGAACTGGACCACGGAAATATTTACCATTGCTCAACGAGTCCCGGTCGGTATCCTTACGTGTATCGATACAAGATTACAACCAGGAGGAATTAGAAGGGACTTTTTGAGAAAGAATTACAACAGATCATTAAAAAAGACGACGTGTACGAAGTAGGAAATCTTGGGGTATAAAAAGGACGAGTTGGAAAAATCATTCAAGAAGTCAAAGTCCGGTGGAAAGGATATCCCCCTAGTTTCGATTATGGATTCCCAAACGGATCTCATCAGAATAACACCTCATTGGAAATTGTGGAGAAATTCCAAAGAAATTGTGTATTGCCCATTATTCGTATTTCCCTTTCACAGTGTGTCATTTAGCTTTAGACTAATCAGAAATTATTGGATGGTTTTACTTGGGGGTTACATTGCCTAGTCCCATGATACATATCCCCAGGTCAAGAAGAAATTTACCATTTTAATCACCATTAAACACCCTTATAAATGGAGTCACCTCCAAGAGATCTTTATGGTGAGGAAGATAATCATGATTTTAAGCTAGAGTATCGTTGGAAAATATAAGTTCTAAGGGAGACAAAGGAAGATAAAACAAGAGATGTATTCAAGATTTCTTTGATAGATCCACAAACAGGTTCAATGAATCTACCTGTTAAAGATTAGTTACCGCCAAAAACAAACACATGTCTTATAGGACCCAATACTAAATATGGAGAATTAAATGAAAGTCAATTACGTCTTGGCTACCCAAACAGGGACCCGAGAAGACTTGGATTCAAGGGGAAAAGGATGAAAAAAGCCAGAGATTGTATAAAGACTATTGATAGAAGTGGCGTAAAGGGAAGATATCATGGACTTGCTGTGAAACAACTATTTGTACATGAGGAGACCTTTTCCCATACAAAAAAACTGAAAGAAGTTTTGAATGTTTGTTATTATGATGTTCTTGTTCTTGTTGTTTTATGAATAAAAATAAGAAAAAAACCAAAAATTCTAGTGTTGTTATATTCTTCCCTATATAAACAATTAAAAAGTCTAATACAAAAAGAGCTGTCTATAAAACTAGCTTTTTCATGATGACTCCAATAGGATTTAATCGTGCCAAATATTTACCTGTGTATCAGCATAAAAAACGTGTTAATTTGATGATGCAAGCCCCAATTTTACAGGTTACGTATAAAAGTAGGAAGGCCAGGCTCAAGCAGGTATATAAAGCGAGCTGGGAGTACCCTGCACTATTATTTAGCCATCATGTTTTTGTGTGGAGAAATTTAAATTGGAGATGTAGAAAGAAATATGTTATCACTGATGAAAGAGAAAGATTAAAACTTTGGCTACAACATGCGGGAGGTTGTTGCTTGATGGGGGTGTAGTAAATTGGAAACCTATCCACACTGGTTGTAGAGACCCCCCAAATTGGGGTGCTTTTACCCCTTGGGTTCATATTTTCAAGATATTCTTAAAAATCCATTGTTTTCCCCTACTAATCAGAAATGACCCCTTTCTTGGGGTTATTTCCCTTTTTTTATAAAAGGGGGTTATTATTTTAGAGGGGATTAACTGGGGAAATTTTCTTTTCCTTTTAAGGGGTAGATTTTTTAACTTTGGAATCCAAACCAAAACCCAAGCCTCCTATTCTCGATTAGAATTAAAAACTTTTACCACCTTGATATGAGGGAAATCAAAGTTTGTGAAAAAACAACTTCTAAGGAATATTTTAAACTTTCCAATGAGGTGTTATTTATGGGATCCTTTTGGGGGAAATCCATGAATCGAAATAGGGGGTATTTTTACCGGACTTTGACTTCTTGAATTTTTTCTTCCCGACTCGTCCTTTTTTATACCCAAGATTTCCTCATTTCGTACACGTCGTCTTTTTTAATGATCTGTTGTAATTCTTTCTCGTAAAAAGTCCCTTCTAATTCCCCCGGGTTTAAATCTTGTACTCGATACACGTAAGGATACCGACCGGGGACTCTTTTGGCAATGGTAAATATTTCCGTGGTCCAGTTCGGTAAATACCCTTTTTTCAAAAGGGGTTTTAGCTTTACTATCCATTTTATTTCTGTTTTTAAACGGGGGTTTTTTTGGTTTAGGTATATTTTTCCCCATATAAAGTTTTCCAGACTTTTAACACATTGAGGGCTTCATTTAGGGGGGTTTTTTGGGATACTGCGATGATAGGTATGATTGTAAGCATACACTAAATGGAAAGATCTCTAAATCCTCTGGTTTTATTCCGAGTGAAATAGCCACATGCGTGCTTTGAGGGTTCTCTGAAATCGTTCCACATATGGCTTTGGTGTCCGTATTGCGAGTGGTAAAGAAATAATGGATTTAAACCCTTAAGAATTCTCGATTGGTAAATTCTTTGCCTTGATCCGATTGAATGCGGACGGGCGTCGGGTTTGTCAAAATCTCTTGAACCTCGAATCATTTCTTTCCCCGTTTTCTGTTTTAAAGGCACCACCCATGCATATTTAGATAAGACGTCAATGGCACACAATAAAAAGGGATAACCGTCATTATGTTTTTTTAAACTGGACACATCCGCTAAATCTAATTGCCCTTGTTGTCTTTTCCGTCACTCTGGTCTGTTGTCTCCCGGGAAATTTTTGTGAATGGGTTTTTTAAGGTTAGGTATCTTGCTCTTTTAACCATTCTGTATGGTTTAAAGAAATCTTATGCCCAGACTTTTGACCTGACGAAAAAGTTTTATGCCTCCATACCTCTCTTAGGATCGTAATAAATCTCTGTTAAAATGTTTTTACTCCCTTCTTCTTCTCTTTTTCTTTTTAGGCAAAAGAAGCCAATTTTCCTCGATTTGTTCTAATTTTTTTTTTTCTTTTCTTCTTGGGTTTTAATTGTTTTGGGGTCGATGGGAAATTTTTGGTGTGAATTTTTTTAACACCCTTATCTTGCCTCCAGGGGACTAATGGGGTAAAAAAGAAGGGAAGCTCCTGAAATCCGCTCTCTTCCTCTTCGTCGTCGTGTCACTCAAAGCCCCTTTAGGAGTACTGATTTTTCCTGGTTTCTGCATGGCTTTTTTAAAGGGCTCGATTTTGCAAGTAAATAACTTCCCGGGAAAAAATTTTTGGGGCTTTTTCAAGGGTCTGGTTCTAGTTTTCGCATTTAACCCCAATTTTAAAGGGACTTTTTACCTCGATAACTGATTTCTCCGTCTTTATCCCCAAATCAAGACGTTGGTTTTCTTTTAAAAGATTTAA